>NC_060186.1:66420442-66605442 GCF_021184085.1 Oncorhynchus gorbuscha | reverse complement strand
TGAGTCTACTGTTAATGATAATGTAGCGGATTTAGATCATTCTTTGTGTTGTTTGTTTAGTGTTTTCCAATTTTCCCAGAAGTGGTTAGAGTCTATGGATTCTTCAATTGCATTGAGCTGATTTCTGACATGCTGTTCCTTCTTTTCCGTAGTTTTTTTCTGTATTGTTTTAGTGATTCACCATAGTGAAGGCGTAGACTCAGGTTTTCCGGGTCTCTATGTTTTTGGTTGGACAGGTTTCTCAATTTCTTTCTTAGATTTTTGCATTCTTCATCAAACCATTTGTCATTATTGTTAATTTTCTTCGGTTTTCTATTTGAGATTTTTAGATTTGATAGGGAAGCTGAGAGGTCAAATATACTGTTAAGATTAACTACTGCCAAGTTTACACCTTCACTATTACAGTGGAACGTTTTACCCAGGAAATTGTCTAAAAGGGATTGAATTTGTTGTTGCCTAATTGTTTTTTTGGTAGGTTTCCAAACTGCATTCCTTCCATCTGTAGCATTTCTTAAATGTTACTCAGTTCCTTTGGCTTTGATGCCTCATGATTGAGTATTGCTCTGTTTAAGTAGACTGTGATTTTGCTGTGGTCTGATAGGGGTGTCAGTGGGCTGAATGTGAACGCTCTGAGAGACTCTGGGTTGAGGTCAGTGATAAAGTAGTCTACAGTACTACTGCCAAGAGATGAGCTATAGGTGTACCTACCATAGAAGTCCCCTCGAAGCCTACCGTTGACTATGTACATACCCAGCGTGCGACAGAGCTGCAGGAGTTGTGACCCATTTTTGTTGGTTATGTTGCCATAGTTGTGCCTAGGGGGGGCATATGTGGGAGGGAATGCTGTCACCTCCAGGCAGGTGTTTGTCCCCCTGTGTGCTGAGGGTGTCAGGTTCTTGTCCGGTTCTGGCATTTAGGTCGCCACAGACTAGTACATGTCCCTGGGCCTGGAAATGATTGATTTCCCCCTCCAGGATGGAGAAGCTGTCTTCATTAAAATATTGGGATTCTAGTGGGGGGGATATAGGTAGCATACAGGAGGACATTTTTCTCTGTTAGGATAATTTCCTTTTGAATTTCTAGCCAAATGTAGAATGTTCCTGTTTTGATTAATTTAATGGAGTGAGTTAGGTCTGCTCTATACCAAATTAGCATACCCCCTGAGTCCCTTCCCTGTTTCACACCTGGTAGTTTGGTGGATGGGACTACCAGCTCTCTGTAACCTACAGGGCAACCAGTGGGTCCGTCTCCTCTATACCAGGTTTCTTGCAGGATGACAATGTCTGTATTACCAATTTCTTTGGTGAAGTCCAGGTTTCTGCTCTTTAGACCAAAGGCAGATGACCTCAGGCCTTGGGTATTCCAGGATAATATAGTGAAGGCTTTTTGTTCCATAGAGTGTCCAATGTTGTTAGTCGTGGTTTGGCCTCAGGCCAGTAAGTGTGAGCAGAGCCTGCTGAGCATCTGGTACATGCCATTGGCTTGGGCGAGTGTGAGAGTGGGGGTTGGGACTGTTTGCCCGCTCACTACCTGGGTGTATGTGTGGCTTCCATGTTGAGGCCCTCTTTGTGGGGGTGGGGTGCATGGGGTGGGCAGGAGTGGCATAGGTCTGATCTGAGGGGGCCTAAATGGGGTGTGGGCATGGTTGACGTGGGGGGTGTTGATTGGTTGTAGTGGGGGTGTGGATGTGTCTGGGTATACTGTAGTCTGGATGTAATTCCTCTTGGCGTGGGTCCTCTATGTGTAGGTCCAGGGGGGGGGTCCTGCAGATCTGGGAGGGTGTCTCGCTGGTCTGGGTGGGGTGTCTATTGATCTGTTGCTCCTGTGTGAAGTGTGTGAAGTGTTGGGGATACGTTTGAGAGCGATGTCCTTTAGAGTTCGGGCAAAGGTGAGCACTGCTGCCTTGTTTTTTTCTTCTATATATTTCCCATTTGAGTCAATAAGTAGTACAATCCGTGTCTTGTGTTTGTCCTCAGTGGGTGTGGGGTGGGGTTGTCAGAAGGGCTATCAGGGTGGCTGACAGGGGGGGTGCTCAGAGGGGGAGAGAGCCTCTGGGCTTTCATTCATTTGTCTGTTCTGCTGTGATGTCGACTCTATGGTCAGGGTCTGGTGTGGACTGTTCTGCTGTGGTGTCGAGACTTTTGTTGGGTGCTGAGGTGGGCTGTTCTGCTGGCTTCTCTGTGGGGGTGGCCACCTCTCTAGTGGGTTGTTCTCTGTCACACGCCGTCCCCCTCAACTTCTCCTCCATCCCCCTCACCCTCTCCTCCATACCCCTCAACCTCTCCTCCACCAGCAGTCTGATATTCTCCTCTAGTGCTCTGTTCTGCTCCTCTTTCTCCTGTTGTATTTGTCTCACCACTGTCCAAAGTGCAGATATGTCTCTGTCCACCTCCAGCTCTCCGGGTCTGGTTAAGGGGCTGTTGTTGTGCTGGACTGTTGTCTGGGTCTGTGCTGACTGAAGTGTAATCACCTGCTGTTCCAGCTCCACCTGCCTTATCTCCAGCTGGGTGAATTTGTCCTTCATTTCAATGAGGGAGTGGTAATCTGTGCTGGGAGGTAGACTCTCCGCTGGGGGTTGCTCGTCTGTGGGGTTACATAATGAAGAGGTCTGGTCTGACCAGCTCAATGTGGGGGTATCTTTATCAAGGGAGAGCTTCTCCTGCTGGGCTAATTCTTTGATTAGGTGAAAGTCCAGCTGAAACTGTTTGGGGTTACTCTGTACCATTACTGTTCCGGACTTATAGATATTTATATTACTTGACTCAGAGTCCTCGTTAATCAAGTATTCTGAGTTTCCACCCCTCGTTAACCCCCCCTCTCTTAACAAAGGGGTAGTGTGCTAATATAGCACTGTGCCATGCCAGGGGATGGTTTGTGTGGAAGATAAGGTTGCTGTCTCTATCTCTCTCTCTCTGTCTCTCTCTCTCTCTCTCTCTGTGTCTGTCTGTCTCTCTGTCTGTCTGTCTGTCTGTCTGTCTGTCTGTCTGTCTGTCTGTCTGTCTGTCTGTCTGTCTGTCTGTCTGTCTGTCTGTCTGTCTGTCTGTCTGTCTGTCTGTCTGTCTGTCTGTCTGTCTGTCTGTCTGTATCTCACTCTCTCTCACTCTCTCTCTCTCTCTGTGTATTGTCTGTCTGTCTCTCTCTCACTCTCTGTCTTTCTGTCTGTCTGTATTTCTCTCACTCTCTGTCTTGCTGTATCTCTCTGTATTGTCTGTCTGTCTGTCTGTCTGTCTGTCTGTCTGTCTGTCTGTCTGTCTGTCTGTCTGTCTGTCTGTCTGTCTGTCTGTCTGTCTGTCTGTCTGTCTGTCTGTCTGTCTGTCTGTCTGTCTGTCTGTCTGTCGCTTTCTCTCTCTCTCGCTCTCTCTCTCCATGCTTAGAATAATGTGTTGTAAATGCTTCTTAAATCTTTGAAAATTCAGCTTGATGCTTAAAAAAGTGATTATACACTTGTATTTAGAATTCCAATCTCATGACAACTATTTAATCTTAGTCAGCAAAACGACTAATAATTGTTGCACATGGTTCAAATCAAATCAAATCAAATTTTATTTGTCACATACACATGCAGATGTTAATGCGAGTGTAGCGAAATGCTTGTGCTTCTAGTTCCGACAATGCAGTAATAACCAACAAGTAATCTAACTAACAATTTCAAAACTACTGTCTTATACACAGTGTAAGGGGATAAAGAATATGTACATAAGGATATATTAATGAGTGATGGTACAGAGCAGCATAGGCTAGATACAGTAGATGGTATCGAGTACAGTATATACATATGAGATGAGTATGTAAACAAATTGGCATAGTTAAAGTGGCTAGTGATACATGTATTACATAAGGATGCAGTCGATGATATAGAGTACAGTATATACGTATGCATATGAGATGAATAATGTAGGGTAAGTAACATTATATAAGGTAGCATTGTTTAAAGTGGCTAGTGATATATTTACATCATTTCCCATCAATTCCCATTATTAAAGTGGCTGGAGGTTCAACCATATTCTCTTGCATGTTACTATTTATCTCATGGAGTCAGATCTACATAATAATAGGCTAATTTCACAGTCTTAATACAAGTTGAAGGTGATGTATATATAATATACTGTTTATAAACTATTCAAATGTGTCTACACTACTATCCAGGAAGTACAGCCTCTACTGCAAGACCAGCCTTGTCAACCACCTCCCCATCTTCTGCTGGTATTGTATTTAATACTATTTCCCTTCTCAGCTGTGTGGTAGATTGTATGAGCGGTACATCATGGGGCCATATTCAGATATATTACCTTGGTCAATACACAAAGCATGTATTTGGACATGAAACTAAACTTTCATGTTACATTTTAGAACTTGGCTGTTGTGCCGTTCACACTTCTCTCTTCCTGTGTGAATTTCTGCCAAATACCAATACTCCAGGTTTAAGGTGTTATATAACCATTAAATTATATAGTGGATGGTGTGAACAATCATAATCCATTACACACAAATTAAAAACTGTAATGGTTTTCCTCCTCCTCTTCGTCTGAGGAGGAGAGGCGAGAAGGATCGGAGGACCAATGCTCAGCGTGGTAGGTGTTCATGGTTTTTTAATAGGAGAAACTCAAACATGAACACACTACAAAACAATAAATGTGGCAAAACCCGAAACAGTCCTATCTGGTGCAGAGAACACAAAGACAGGAAACAAACCACCCACAAATCCCAACACAGACCTATCTGGTGCAGAGAACACAAAGACAGGAAACAAACCACCCACAAATCCCAACACAGTCCTATCTGGTGCAGAGAACACAGAGACAGGAAACAACCACCCACAAAACCCAACACAGTCCTATCTGGAGCAGAGAACACAAAGACAGGTAACAACCACCCACAAAACCCAACACAGTCCTATCTGTTGCAGAGAACACAGAGACAGGAAACAACCACCCACAAAACCCAACACAGACCTATCTGGTGCAGAGAACACAAAGACAGGTAACAACCACCCACAAAACCCAACACAGTCCTATCTGGAGCAGAGAACACAAAGACAGGTAACAACCACCCACAAATGTCATGCAGGTGAAAGAGGACCCAAAAGCGACTTGGCGAAAACAGAGTCTTTAATCCAGTAAAGTAAATACAAACAAAAAACACAACTTTCACTCGAAATGACGAGGACAAACTGGAGACTCGATCTTGAACAGCAGGTGAACAGCAGGTTGCCTCGGGAAGGCACGTGAACCAGACAGACTCAGACACCTGCTCACCACGCAGCATCTGAGGAAAACACGACACGACAGGGCGATACACAAACACAGCACGGTGAATTCTAGACAAGGAACCGACAGGACAGGAACGGAACACAAAGGAAGAAATAGGGACTCTAATCAGGCGAAAGGATCGGGAACAGGTGTGGGAAGACTAAATGATTGATTAGGGGAATAGGAACAGCTGGGAGCAGGAACGGAACGATAGAGAGAAGAGAGAGCGAGAGAGTGAGAGAGGGAGGGGGAGAGAGAGGGATAGAAAGAGGGAAAGAACCTAATAAGACCAGCAGAGGGAAACGAATAGAATGGGAAGCACAGGGACAAGACAAGATAATAAATGACAAAACATGACAACAAAACCCAACACAGTCCTATCTGTTGCAGAGAACACAGAGACAGGAAACAACCACCCACAAAACCCAACACAGACCTATCTGGTGCAGAGAACACAAAGACAGGTAACAACCACCCACAAAACCCAACACAGACCTTTCTGGTGCAGAGAACACAAAGACAGGTAACAACCACCCACAAAACCCAACACAGTCCTATCTGGAGCAGAGAACACAAAGACAGGTAACAACCACCCACAAAACCCAACACAGTCCTATCTGGAGCAGAGAACACAAAGACAGGTAACAACCACCCACAAAACCCAACACAAAACAGGCTACCTAAATATGGTTCCCAATCAGAGACAATGACTAACACCTGCCTCTGATTGAGAACCATATCAGGCCATACATAGAAACGGACAAACTAGACACACAACATAGAATGCCCACCCAGCTCACGTCCTGGCCAACACTAAAACAAGGAAAACACACAAGAACTATGGTCAGAACGTGACAAAAACACTCAGCTAGATCGTTGGTGTTCAGACAGAGGTGAAGTTGTAGAGGTGTTTGGCTGATGGATATTGGTCCTCAACATCCTCTATTGATTGTTGTGTGATACAAATGTTACTTTCATGTAAATCAATCTAAATGATTGACTGTGTTTAATCCCTGTCTGTCTCATTGTCCAGGTACCAGTAATGCTGTTAAGTTGCCCATCAGTCACATCATGCTCTTTGTGACACTGACCATCATGGCTGCCATAGTCACTATTCACACAAGGAGGATCTGCCCACCTAAGGCTCTGCCCCCACAAGCAGGTGAGAGTAACAGGCATTGGTCCAGTTCGATTTAGGTTCCTAACTCCTCCCACAACATCAGAGTTCACAGATCTGAAAGGACTGTATAGACCTAAACATTATGAATGGTTCCATCAATCCATAGAACACATGGAGCAAACAACACATTACATTCACATATTCTGATCTTCAGATGTGTGAACTGAAATGGAATCAGGTCATAAATAGTCCTTTGACGTAGTCATCTTGTCCATCTAATTCCCTATTAACTAGTTCATCTTTATGATCTGCTATAGAATGAATGGTGAGACATGTTGTCTGATGTATTGTTTTGTTCTCTGTATAGAAGAAGCCTCTGGTATTGAGATTCATGTCCTGGAGGAATGACCCCTTGTTCCTCACTCTTCTCCCTGTACTGGACTAAGACTTTCAAACTGTCTGTAGCTTTATTGATTCAGTAACAGAGGACATTATACATGTTTTTAAAGCTGATGTTAATCTATTTTAGTGCATAGTGTGGAAGATGTATTCATTTGTAGTTGTGTTCTCTTATTTTAGTATCTTTTTTTATACAACTCTATGTAGTAGGGATTCAAATATCAGCAAACCTTGGTTGATGTTTTACATTTTTGCTGTCCATTGTGAATGACGTCAGCATGGAGAAATTCCTTGGTTTTGTTTAATTAATAAGTTGTGTCATAAGCAGACTTAAAATGAGCACAATGCTTCTTCTAAAATGTATATTAATTACTAAAACTGTTTTTAAATAAACAAATAAAAATACAGTACTTCCAACTTGTCACTTACAGGTGTTTTCAGACTACGCTTCCACAATGTAAGGTAAAGCATGAATGCATTGTCCCTATTTAATTTACAACCTACTTCTAGTCAGCAGCAAAGATAGATTTGTCTGTCCTTTTTCTGAAAGCCTATTCAGAATTTCTATGACAAAATAAAGAATTTGAAGCAGTAGAAGGCCTAGCTTACCATAGCCACCAGTTCTTCCCGTTGACATTCCAAATGACTTTAGCCTACAGCCTTCCTTCTAAATAATGTTACAGACTTCTACATTTATCACCTTTACCTGCAGCAGAGTTTCTTGCCAGGAGTAGTGGTGCTGCCTGTAATCCAAGCATCTGGAGTCTGTAACAGGTGTCCACAGCAAGTAAAACAGGTGTCCTCACCAAGTAAAACAGGTGTCCTCACCAAGTTAAACAGGTGTCCACACCAAGTTAAACAGGTGTCCTAACCAAGTTAAACAGTTGTCCACACCGAGTAAAACAGGTGTCCACACCAAGTAAAACAGGTGTCCACACCAAGTAAAACAGGTGTCCTCACCAAGTAAAACAGGTGTCCACACCAAGTAAAACAGGTGTACACACCAAGTAAAACAGGTGTCCTCACCAAGTTAAACAGGTGTCCTCACCAAGTAAAACAGGTGTCCTCACCAAGTAAAACAGGTGTCCTCACCAAGTTAAACAGGTGTCCTCACCAAAAAAAAGCAGGTGTCCTCACCAAGTAAAACAGGTGTCCACACCAAGTAAAACAGGTGTCCACACCAAGTAAAACAGGTGTCCTCACCAAAAAAAACAGGTGTCCTCACCAAGTAAAACAGGTGTCCTCACCAAGTTAAACAGGTGTCCTCACCAAAAAAAACAGGTGTCCTCACCAAGTTAAACAGGTGTCCGCACCAAGTTAAACAGGTGTCCGCAACAAGTTAAACAGGTGTCCACACCAAGTTAAACAGGTGTCCTCGCCAAGTTAAACAGGTGTCCGCACCAAGTTAAACAGGTGTCCACAACAAGTTAAACAGGTGTCCACACCAATTTAAACAGGTGTCCTCGCCAAGTTAAACAGGTGTCCGCACCAAGTTAAACAGGTGTCCACACCAAGTTAAACAGGTGTCCACACCAAGTTAAACAGGTGTCCACACCAAGTTAAACAGGTGTCCTCGCCAAGTTAAACAGGTGTCCTCACCAAGTTTAACAGGTGTCCACACCAAGTTAAACAGGTGTCCTCACCAAGTTAAACAGGTGTCCTCACCAAGTTAAACAGGTGTCCACTCCAAGTTAAACAGGTGTCCTCACCAAAAAAAACAGGTGTCCTCACCAAGTTAAACAGGTGTCCTCACCAAGTTAAACAGGTGTCCACACCAAGTTAAACAGGTGTCCACAACAAGTTAAACAGGTGTCCACACCAAGTTAAACAGGTGTCCTCGCCAAGTTAAACAGGTGTCCGCGCCAAGTTAAACAGGTGTCCACACCAAGTTAAACAGGTGTCCACACCAAGTTAAACAGGTGTCCACACCAAGTTAAACAGGTGTCCTCGCCAAGTTAAACAGGTGTCCTCACCAAGTTTAACAGGTGTCCACACCAAGTTAAACAGGTGTCCTCACCAAGTTAAACAGGTGTCCTCACCAAGTTAAACAGGTGTCCACTCCAAGTTAAACAGGTGTCCTCACCAAGTTAAACATGTGTCCACACTACTCCTACAGTCACAGGGAGAATCTGGTTAAGTGGATAACCTGAAAGGACCAGGAAGAGGATGGAGGTCTGGTTAGTGGAGGAGAACCAGCCAGGATCAGAGAGAGGATGGGGGTCTGATTTAGTGGAGGAGAACCAGCCATGACCAGAGAGATGATGGGGTCTAGTTTAGTGCTGACCTGACCGGACCAAAGAGAGGATGGTTTAGTGGGTGACCTGACAGGACCAGAGAGCAGATGGAGGAACTGGTTTAGTGGGGGACCTGAAAGGACCAGAGAGGGGGTAGAGGATCTGGGTTAGTGGGGGACCTGACAGGACCAGAGAGGGGGTGGAGGATCTGGGTTAGTGGGGGACCTGACAGGACCAGAGAGGGGATGGAGGATCTGGTTTCTGGATCTGACCCCGGTCGCCAGTTGAACAGTTTTTCCTGCGGGATATTGGTGCGTCTGGCTTCCGACTTAACTGGCGGGTGTTAACTAGGCTGCAGTGTTTTCATTTTTGGATAAAGGGATATTTCGTCACGACAAGATGCTCGACTATGCATATAATTTACAGCTTAGGATAGAAAACACTCTGACGTTTCCAAAACTGCAAAGATATTGTCTGTGAGTGCAACAGAACTGATGTTACAGGCGAAACTCAGATAAAAATCCAAACAGGAAGTGCCCCATATTTTGAAAGCCCTGCATGCCAATGACTCCTTATATGGTTGTGAATGGGCTACGAATGAGCTTACACTTTCTACGTATTCCCCAAGGTGTCTACAGCATTGTGACGTCTTTTTACGCATTTATGTTGAAGAATAGCCGAAAGGGACCACATTGAGCAAGTGGTCACATGATGGCTCCCGCAGAAATTCTTGCGTAAAGTACAGAAGTAGCCATTTTTCCAATCGCTTCTCATGAGAAACCAATTGTCCCGGTGGATATTTTATCGAATAGATATGTGAAAAACACCTTGAGGATTGATTCTAAACAACGTTTGCCATGTTTCTGTCGATATTATGGAGCTAATTTGGAAAAAAGTTTGGCTTTGCAGTGACCGCATTTTCCGGTCGATTTCTCAGCCAAACGTAAAGAACAAATGGAGCGATTTCGCCTACAAAAATGACATTTTGGAAAAAATGAACATTTGCTATCTAACTGGGAGTCTCCTGAGTGAAAACATCTGAAGTTCTTCAAAGGTAAATTATTTAATTTGATTGCTTTTCTTATTTTCGTGAAAATGTTGCCTGCTGCTAGCAGAGCCTAGCATAGCATTATGCCATGATAAACTTACACAAATGCTTGTTTAGCATTGGCTGTAAAGAATATTTTGAAAATCTGAGATGACAGTGTGATTAACAAAAGGCTAAGCTGTGTCTCAATATATTTCATTTGTGATTTTCATGAATAGGAACATTTTCTAGGGATATTTATGTCCGCTGCGTTATGCTAATTCATTTGAGGCGATGATTACGCTCCCGCATGCGGGATGTGTAGTATCAAAAAGTTTTAAGGAGCGTGGTTAGGCTGGTCATGTATCGGAGGATGCATGACTCCACCTTCTCCTCTCCCGAGTCCGTTGGGGAGTTGCAGCGATGAGACAAGATCTAATTGGGGAGAAAAAGGCTGGATAAAATACAAAAAACAGGCTAAAATAATCGAACATAAATCATGTAACAGATATAGGACATGGCAGAAAGAGTGTGGCCTTTTCTGTAACTTACAGACTGGAGACTAAATGTATGACAATATGATGAGATGTAAACTTTTTATATCATGGAGGTTTCTCTGATCAAAAAGCCTAAACTAAATGTCACCCAATCAAGTAAAAAATGAGCTGACTTGTTAACCTCTTAAGCGCACCCAACACGCAGGCGTGCCATCTAGCCATCTGGAAATGCAAATGCGCTACGCTAAATGCTGATAGCACTCGTTAAACCTCAAACGTTCATTAAAACACACATGCAGGGTACTGAATTAAAGCTACACTCGTTGTGAATCCAGCCAACAAGTCAGATTTTTTAAATGCTTTTCGGCGAAAGCATGAGAAGCTATTATCTGATAGCATGCAACACCCCGAAATACCTGAAGGGGACGTAAACAAAATATTTAGCATAGCCGGCGCTACACAAAACGCAGAAATAAAATATAAAAAATTTATTACCTTCGACGAGCTTCTTTGTTGGCACTCCTAGATGTCCCATAAACATCACTATTGGATCTTTTTTTCGATTAAATCGGTCCATATATACCCTAAATATTGATCTATGAAAAGTGTGGGATCCAGGAAAAAACAGCGTTTTAAAACGCAACGTCATTTTTTTACATAAAAACGTCGAAGATAAACTTTCACAAAACACTTCGAAATACTTTTGTAATCCAACTTTAGGTATTAGTAAACGTTAATAATTTATCAAATTGATCACGGGGCGATGTATATTGAATAGCTCCACGTCTTCAAATCATGTTCGGAAATTTCTCCTCCAAAACATCCTGTCGGAGACCGGAAGGAATGGGCTCTCTCTTACTCGTTTGACCAAGAAACAAAGCCCAGGCAATTGACAAGACTGGCGACATCGTGTGGAAGCTGTAGGACCTGCAATCCCAGCCCCATGTAATTTGCTTCCCCATAGACAATACATTCAAGTGGCGCATGGATATTTTTCCCAGTTTTCGGTGATCAGTTTTTCTTGCGCTTTTCGATAGTTATAGTCACAGCCGTGATATAACCAGTTTTAGAAACGTCAGAGTGTTTTCTATCCACACATACTAATCATATGCATATACTATATTCCTGGCATGAGTAGCAGGATGCTGAAATGTTGCCCGATTTTTAACAGAATGTTCGAAAAAGTAAGGGGTAACCTTAAGAGGTTGATAACATATCCTAACAACAGGACAGGTCAAAGTAAAATGGACAATATGGAATTGACAATCAGGTTACTGACATCTGCTGAACAGAAGTTTCACCTCATGGGCTAAATGGTCATGATCAGTGGTTTTAAGTTTGTATCCGTCAATGTTTGACGAGCTGATTATAGTAAAAAATAAAATATTTCTGCATTTCCCGCTGTGTAAACACATTTCAACTAGGCTCAGGATAACTCCTGATAAAGTTGGGTAGCTGACATTCAGAGCTTAACTAGCGAAATGAATTATAGTCTTGGAGAATATTCTGAAAATACAACTGGTTTGATTTGGAAACAGAGATGCATTTACATTACATTTAAGTCATTTAGCAGACGCTCTTATCCAGAGCGACTTACAAATTGGTGCATTCACCTTATGACATCCAGTGGGACAGTCACTTAACAATAGTGCATCTAAAACTTAGGGGGTGGGGTGAGAGGGATTACTTAACCTATCCTATGGTGGGGTTTCAGGTGTCTCCGGAAGGTGGTGATTGACTCCGCTGTCCTGGCGTCGTGAGGGAGTTTGTTCCACCATTGGGGGGCCAGGGCAGCGAACAGTTTTGACTGGGCTGAGCGGGAGCTGTACTTCCTCAGTGGTAGGGAGGCGAGCAGGCCAGAGGTGGATAGTGCCCTTGTTTGGGTGTAGGGCCTGATCAGAGCCTGGAGGTACTGAGGTGCCGTTCCCCTCACAGCTCCGTAGGCAAGCACCATGGTCTTGTAGCGGATGCGAGCTTCAACTGGAAGCCAGTGGAGAGAACGGAGGAGCGGGGTGACGTGAGAGAACTTGGGAAGGTTGAACACCAGACGGGCTGCGGCGTTCTGGATGAGTTGAAGGGGTTTAATGGCACAGGCAGGGAGCCCAGCCAACAGCGAGTTGCAGTAATCCAGACGGGAGATGACAAGTGCCTGGATTAGGACCTGCGCCGCTTCCTGTGTGAGGCAGGGTCGTACTCTGCGGATGTTGTAGAGCATGAACCTACAGGAACGGGCCACCGCCTTGATGTTAGTTGAGAACGACAGGGTGTTGTCCAGGATCACACCAAGGTTCTTGGCGCTCTGGGAGGAGGACACAGTGGAGTTGTCAACCGTGATGGCGAGATCATGGAACGGGCAGTCCTTCCCCGGGAGGAAGAGCAGCTCCGTCTTGCCGAGGTTCAGCTTGAGGTATCCGTCATCCACACTGATATGTCTGCCAGACATGCAGAGATGCGATTCGCCACCTGGTTCAGAAGGGGGAAAGGAGAAGATTAATTGTGTGTCGTCTGCATAGCAATGATAAGAGAGACCATGTGAGGTTATGACAGAGCCAAGTGACTTGGTGTATAGCGAGAATAGGAGAGGGCCAAGAACAGAGCCCTGGGGGACACCAGTGGTGAGAGCGCGTGGTGAGGAGACAGATTCTCGCCACGCCACCTGGTAGGAGCGACCTGTCAGGTAGGACGCAATCCAAGCGTTTCATTTCCGCTTGGAGATGCCCAACACGGAGAGGGTGGAGAGGAGGATCTGATGGTTCACTCGAAGGCAGCCGATAGATCTAGAAGGATGAGAGCAGATACACGGAGCGCCTCCTGTCTCAGTTGAATACTAGTCTTGGACTGATTTGGATCAAGAAGGTCATTCAGAGAGAGATAGCTTACGGCACGTTCAAGAGTTTTGGAGAGAAAAGAAAGAAGGGATACTGGTCTGTAATTGTTGACATCGGAGGGATAAGGTTTTTTTCAGAAGGGGTGCAACTCTCGCTCTCTTGAAGACGGAAGGGACGTAGCCAACGGTCAGGGATGAGTTGATGAGCGAGGTGAGGTAAGGGAGAAGGTCTCCGGAAATGGTCTGGAGAAGAGAGGAGGGGATAGGGTCAAGCGGGCAGGTTGTTGGGCGGCCGTTCTACCGGCACAAGACGCGAGATTTCATCTGGAGAGAGAGGGGAGAAAGAGGTCAGAGCATAGGGTAGGGCATTTGACTTAGCAAACGAGGATCGGATGTCGTCGACCTTGGTTTGATTTCAAAATGGTTGACAGAGACTGTGCCAGAGGCTGCAGGAAGAGGAGGGGGAGGGGTCAAACAGAGGTCAAACCAAGAGGGTGGATAGAGGTTACACCACAGAAGTATAATGAATCATGCTATTGCTATGAGTTACACTGTGTCCAACAAATAGGGACAGGGACAAATTGAGGATCCTACTTCCCTTTAACTAGCTACATGGCACCACCTCGTGGCGAAACTCATTGGTACGTCAGTCAGAGTATAATGTGATTGGTTTGGTTCCTTATGATCTTGAAGACTCAACACTGGAGGCTACAGCTCTCAGATACACACCTGTTCTACAGTGGAAGAGATACTATTACCCCATTAATACATAATGAATCATTACCTGATTGTAGAAGACACAGCCGGCGCTCCAGACGTCCATCTTGTGAGAGTAGTGTCCGTCCGTTACGAGGCACTCTGGGGTTCTGTACCAATGTGTAGAGATTTACTCTGTGTAGGAGCGGGAGTAAACAATCTAATATGAGCCAAAGTCCCCCAGCTTCAGAGTGTCCTTCTGTTTAGGGGAGAAGACACAGAATACTACTACTGTGTGTGTGTGTTATACTGTCCTACCACCAAGTACTGTATGAGGCTGGCTGATTGATGAAGGCTGGAATGTGTGGCTTTTAAATGATAAAGAAACATTTTACTGAACATCCAATTTCATAAAACAGTGACTGAATACAAAGTATAGTAACAATGTAACTGTGAGTGTTTGTCATTGCATTCTTAGTGTCACCATGGTAGGTTCAGTAGAGTTCTCCTCCAAACTCAATACATCTCTGTCTATGGGAATCTTGTCTCACCTTAATCAGATTGTTCTCTGGTTTGACCATTTGAAATCGGACACTGTGGCTGGATTTACAATAAGTTTATATTTAAATGGTGTAAAATACTTGTATGTTTGAGGAATTTTAATTATGGGATTTCTGTTGTTTTCAAGTTGGCGCCCTGCAATTTCATTGGCTGTTGTCGAGGTGAGACACTAGCGTCCCACTTGTACCAGACAGGTTAATGACTGTATTAAAAGGTGCATATCTCTGCTGGTCTGTGAGTTGAATTACCTTTCTAGCGGCTGTTTTACGGTCTTAAAGACATAGTACTTTCTATCATTTAGACATTTGGTCCTTCATGCAACCGCTGTCAAATTTCAAAAAGGCTTTACGGCGAAAGCTCACTTTGCGATTATGTCAGCTCCTAGCCACAGAAACCCATACAGCCATTTTCCAACCAAGGAGAGTGTCACAAAAGTCAGAAATAGCATTAAAATTAACCACTTGCCTTTGATGATCTTCATCTGGTGGCACTCGCAGGTCTCAATGTTAGACAACAAATGTTTGTTCGACAATGTTCATCTTTATGTCCAAATACCTCCGTACCTCCGTTTTGTTGATGCGTTTAGTTCAGAAATCCAAAGGCACAATGCGCGCTCTCAACACCAAGACGAAAAAGTCAAAAAAGTCCAATAAAATAAGGTAGGAACATGTCAAACGATGTTTAAAATCATTCCTCAGGTTTTGTCATGAATAATCTATATTTCAACTGGACAAAAGCTTCGTCAATGGAAAAGGTAAACAAGAAATGCGTGCTTGTTTCATGTCTGGACATTTTCACTGTCCTCTCATTGAAATCAGTGTATCTCCCTAATTTTTCAGAGTAAAAGCCTGAAACAATGCCTAAAGACTGGGGAAGCCATAGAGATTGTGAACTGGGTTCTAAGTCTTTTTATGGTCGATAGGCTTTCAATGGAAAAACAGCCTTTCAAAATAATAGTACTTCCTGGTTAAATATTCCTCGGGTTTTCGCATGTCGTATCAGTTCTGTTATACTCACAGACATTATTTTAACAGTTTTCTATCCAAATCTACGAATTATATGCAAGTCCTAGCTTATGGCCCTGCGTAGCTGGCAGTTTAATTTGGGCACGCTTTTCATCCGGATGTGAAAATACCGCCCCCTGCCCAAGACAGGTTAAATTATTGTTTATAACCTGACTCCATTTCAGTTCACTTATCTGAAGATCAGAATATGTGAATGTAAAGATTGTGTCATAAAACTGCCACTAGACTTGGGTTCCCCAACTGGTGGCCCATGGGCTGAATTTGGCAGATTTTATTTGGCCCCCAAGTGTTCTGAGAAACAAAAACGTTTTCCTTTTGAATTGTTTGGGACATAAAATACTTTTAAAAAACCAGAAAATTAGCTCCAAGTGATTTTAATTTTGGAAATCTGTTCCAAAGTATTCCCACACATATTAGGGAGATAAGTACGTGTAATCGTGTCGTAAGCAAGGTTTTAAATTATTATGTTTTAGTCAAATATTAAATATTTTTGGGCTTCTTGCAGTCAATTTGGAGTCTACAAATGATTTATAATTATGTCCCCTGACCATCCACTCAAGAACGAATTGTGAGACGTGGCTGAATCATCATATAACATTTTGATTTTGTTCTGGTAATCTAGTCCAACAGCCTCCTACAAATTTATCCTGAGGAAGAAGTTAGTGTTCTGGACCTGAGGAAAAACGTCTCCTCAGAAAAACCAACCCCTAGAATTTACATTTGTGAAAGACAACTTTGGTTATTTAAAGTAGACCATCCAAATCATGTGAATAAGGTTTTATAATATATTATAACATCTTACCAAGTGTACATGGAGGAGTGATATTTGGCATTAAAGAAGAAGCAGGGTTCCAGGCCTGTTGGTCACATTAGAAAATGGTTCAACACAGAGAGCTAAAAATGGGCTGTTATTGGCAGAGAGGTTTGGAACTCTCTTTCTTATTAGTCTATTATCTCATTTACTGCCTTGTTATGTCAACCTTATCGTGTGGAAATATATAAAGCACCAGAATTAACGTTTTTGACTGCAGTGGGACTTTAACCATGTTTTGAGGCTATATAGCCTGTTTGTTTACAAACAGCAGAGTAATACATCTTATATTTTGGGTTCTGATGGGGACAAAAACAGGTTGTAACTAGAAAGAGTACAGCAACGCACAGAAGTGACTTTTCTTAGCAGGTTAGGAGATCATTTAAGATAAACCTAACCCCTTTCCCAAACGTATCCTAATTCCCCTTACCTGCTATGTACGTTCTCCTAACCTGCTACGAGAAATGTATTTCCATCCATAGCTGTATACCATCTAGTAAAACCATCTAGTAAAACGCCCAAAACAGTGTCTCTATGACAATCCCCATAGAAACAGTACAGGCCACTGTTTCCACGGTATCTTTGTGTTGTTGTTGCAAAATGCAAATACATCAATATTTTGTTTTCTTCTACTTCTTTTGAAGTTGTGAAATGACCAGCTATGTTATTTTAGGGTGTGGTAAGATGTTGTGGTCAAAAGACAACCAATGAACATATTTTTCTCTCTCTCTCTGCTCAGTCTCAGAAAAACAGAAGTGGTCTGAGCTGAAATAACCACTGAAAGAAGAAGGACCAGTTGCAGACATAGACATTAATATGAATTCCTCTGTGTACAACTACATCATTGGATGTAGTTACATTCACCTCTCTAACATTTAAAATTCCCTCCATTACCAAGGTGGGATATCAGCCTTTAGAGGAAATGTTGTGTATATTTAGTTTGTAAACACATAACCTTTCTCAAATCTTTCCCTTTTTAGACCTTTTAGCTACAAACACAGTTGTGCTGCTTCTATAAGCTGTGTAGGAATTTTTACTTTATTTAACCTTTATTTAACTAGGCAAGTCAGTTAGGAATAAATTCTTATTTACAATGATGGCCTACCAAAAGGCAAAAGACCTCCTGCGGGGACGTGGGCTGGGATTAACAAATAAATAAATATATATTGCTGGGTTCTTATTTTTCAGAGTAAATAACTCACTAGAGAAGCTTTAACCAAGTTTAATCAAAATCAAAAATCAAATTTTATTTGTCACATACACATGGTTAGCAGATGTTAATGCAAGTGTAGCGAAATGCTTGTGCTTCTAATTCCGACAATGCAGTGATAACCAACAAGTAATCTAACTAACAATTCCAAAACTACTGTCTTATACACAGTGTAAGGGGATAAGGAATATGTACATAAGGATATATGAATGAGTGATGGTACAGAGCAGCATACAGTAGATGGTATCGAGTACAGTATATACATATGAGATGAGTATGTCGACAAAGTAAACAAAGTGGCATAGTTAAAGTGGCTAGTGATACATGTATTACATAAGGATGCGGTTGATGATGTAGAGTACAGTATATACATATGCATATGAGATGAATAATGTAGGGTAAGTAACATTATATAAGGTAGCATTGTTTAAAGTGGCTAGTGATATATTTACATCATTTCCCATCAATTCCCATTATTAAAGTGGCTGGAGTTGGGTCAGTGTCAATGACAGTGTGTTGGCAGCAGCCACTCAATGTTAGTGGTGGCTGTTTAACAGTCTGATGGCCTTGAGATAGAAGCTGTTTTTCAGTCTCTCGGTCCCAGCTTTGATGCACCTGTACTGACCTCGCCTTCTGGATGATAGCGGGGTGAACAGGCAGTGGTTCGGGTGGTTGATGTCCTTGATGATCTTTATGGCCTTCCTGTAACATCGGGTGGTGTAGGTGTCCTGGAGGGCAGGTAGTTTTCCCCCGGTGATGCGTTGTGCAGACCTCACTACCCTCTGGAGAGCCTTACGGTTGAGGGCGGAGCAGTTGCCGTACCAGGCGGTGATACAGCCCGCCAGGATGCTCTCTGTAGAAGTTTGTGAGTGCTTTTGGTGACAAGCCAAATTTCTTCAGCCTCCTGAGGTTGAAGAGGCGCTGC
Source organism: Oncorhynchus gorbuscha (assembly GCF_021184085.1). Taxonomy (NCBI): domain Eukaryota; kingdom Metazoa; phylum Chordata; class Actinopteri; order Salmoniformes; family Salmonidae; genus Oncorhynchus; species Oncorhynchus gorbuscha. The sequence continues at coordinate 66,586,861 of NC_060186.1, read as the reverse complement.
TGCGCCTTCTTCACGACGCTGTCAGTGTGAGTGGACCAATTCAGTTTGTCTGTGATGTGTATGCCGAGGAACTTAAAACTTGCTACCCTCACCACTACTGTTCCATCGATGTGGATAGGGGGGTGTTCCCTCTGCTGTTTCCTGAAGTCCACAATCATCTCCTTAGTTTTGTTGACGTTGAGTGTGAGGTTATTTTCCTGACACCACACTCCACCACACAATCATCCCCAAAGGTTATGTACAGCTGTAATCAGACAACTAAACATTTAAGATCACAGTTTAAATGCATCCGACTTAAGTCACTCTTCCTCCTTACAGTTTATGGCTCCACAGGAAAGAAGGTAACAGGATATTATATATGAATGACAATTTAAAGTTTGATAACATGACAATTCCCACTCTCTCTTAGCCTGAATATGTCTTCAGGATACTTTTCTGCTGGGCTTGGCAAAAATGGAAGCGCTAAAAAGCTTCCTCATTCTTACACCCAGTTTTCCCCGTCAGACTACAGGATCCAAGAGGTGTTCCCAAGCCATGTCATTCTCACTTTGCTCCTCATCATTTACCTCCATAGCCACCCCATATATACGTGCGGTAGCCTTAATCAGTTTTACCTCATCTTGAGGTAGCTCAACACTGTGTATTCATTCAATGCCCTCAGCACATGATATTTCTACAACATCACCAAAGTAACCCCTGCTTTTACTAACACTACTCCTGATGCATATCTCACAATGCCCCTCATTTGCGCTGTATTCCAGATCCATACAGTCACTATAGCCTCCTGCGCTACTACTACTGCTCCTTCAGTTACTGTCCCTACAGCTCCTTCAGGTACTGTCCCTACAGCTCCTTCTGTGACTGTCACTACAGCTCCTTCTGTCACTGTCCCCACAGCTCCTTCTGTCACTGTCACTACAGCTCCTTCTGTCACTGTCCTTACAGCTCCTTCAGTTACTGTCCCTACAGCTCCTTCGGTCACTGTCCCTACAGCTCATTCGGTCACTGTCCCTACAGCTCCTTCAGTTACTGTCCCTACAGCTCCTTCGGTCACTGTCCCTACAGCTCCTTCTGTCACTGTCACTACAGCTCCTTCTGTCACTGTCCCTACAGCTCCTTCAGTTACTGTCCCTACAGCTCCTTCGGTCACTGTCCCTACAGCTCCTTCGGTCACTGTCCCTACAGCTCCTTCGGTCACTGTCCCTACAGCTCCTTCGGTTACTGTCCCTACAGCTCCTTCAGTTACTGTCCCTACAGCTCCTTCGGTCACTGTCCCTACAGCTCCTTCAGTTACTGTCCCTACAGCTCCTTCAGTTACTATCCCTACAGCTCCTTCAGTTACTGTCCCTACAGCTCCTTCTGTTACTGTCCCTACAGCTCCTTCAGTTACTGTCCCTTCAGCTCCTTCTGTTACTGTCCCTACAGCTCCTTCTGTTACTGTCCCTACAGCTCCTTCTGTTACTGTCCCTACAGCTCCTTCAGTCACTGTCCCTACAGCTCCTTCGGTTACTGTCCCTACAGCTCCTTCAGTTACTGTCCCTACAGCTCCTTCGGTCACTGTCCCTACAGCTCCTTCAGTTACTGTCCCTACAGCTCCTTCTGTTACTGTCCCTACAGCTCCTTCAGTTACTGTCCCTTCAGCTCCTTCTGTTACTGTCCCTACAGCTCCTTCTGTTACTGTCCCTACAGCTCCTTCAGTTACTGTCCCTACAGCTCCTTCTGTCACTGTCCTTACAGCTCCTTCAGTTACTGTCCCTACAGCTCCTTCTGTTACTGTCCCTACAGCTCCTTCAGTTACTGTCCCTTCAGCTCCTTCTGTTACTGTCCCTACAGCTCCCTCTGCTACTGTCCCTACAGCTCCTTCTGTTACTGTCCCTACAGCTCCTTCAGTCACTGTCCCTACAGCTCCTTCGGTTACTGTCCCTACAGCTCCTTCAGTTTCTGTCCCTACAGCTCCTTCGGTCACTGTCCCTACAGCTCCTTCAGTTACTGTCCCTACAGCTCCTTCAGTTACTATCCCTACAGCTCCTTCAGTTACTGTCCCTACAGCTCCTTCTGTTACTGTCCCTACAGCTCCTTCAGTTACTGTCCCTATAGCTCCTTCTATTACTGTCACTACAGCACCTTCAGTTACTATCCCTTCAGCTCCTTCTGTTACTGTCCCTACAGCTCCTTCTGTTACTGTCCCTACAGCTCCTTCTGTCACTGTCCTTACAGCTCCTTCTGTCACTGTCCTTACAGCTCCTTCAGTTACTGTCCCTACAGCGACTGCTGTGAGAATAACTATTGCTTGGAATTTGTCTCCTGCTCTCCTATTGTCTTCGTGGTTTACTGATAGTTCTAGGACTGAACCTTTCAGGTACCCCCTACCTGTTTCCCAGTTCATCCCTTGGTCTCTAGCCACCAACATCTCCAATGACCTCCTGTGTTCTCCTACAGTGGGTACCTGCGGATAATACATCCCTGTGCTCAAGTTAGGTACACATCTCTCATCCCAAGGCCGGTCTACCCCCCACCCGTTTGGAAACACTTTTGTTACAGTGTAGACTTTGGGTCCCAATGGTTGATAAGCAGCCACCTTCTGACACGTTCCGTTTACTGTGGTTCAGTCCTAATCTACTGGGAGGTATGTCAAGTGTTTACTAGCTGTCAGAAATGTGGGAGAGATTAGTGGCGTCGGAAGAGTTTCCAACCGTACAAAACTCTGAGTCACATGTTTCTTAATCACACTCTGCAGGAGATGTGATGCTATTATCACAGCAAACTTCCCTTCTGGCAATGTGGCCTCCTGTATACAGGGGTCAGTTGCTATTCTTTCAAGTGTTATGCCTTCTGTGACAAACTCATTTCTGAAAGTTGACAACACTTTCTCTGCTAATTTCAGCATTATATGGGTATGTGTAACGTTCACTTCCTCTTCATAATAGTCCCTATATTGTACACAACTAGCCGTTGTCATGGAAATTTCCTGTATTACCAAATCATGAGAGAGCAAACCACACACAAGTCAGAGTTATCATAAAGTCCATCTTTAATTATATGAGCTTCACCACAACCATGTGACTCTCAGATCAATTCAGTGTCGATAAATTAATTATCTGAGAGTGTCAACATAATGGCAACAGATCCTTTATAGCAAAGACACACCCATCTAAACTCACATGACAAATAACAGATCTTAGGAACATTACACAAAGAACCTTTTACCAGAGAAAATGAGTATCCTACAGCCAGACAGCATTAGCTATAAATTATCCTTCAATTTGCCCTCTTAGACAAAGTTCCTATCTCGTTATTGGTACCATTTAGGACCAAAACATTACTTTATCCAATGGCATATATCAATTGTCAATTTCTAGATACTCCCATAAAAAATACAATCCCTCCTGGACAAGCTTACAGAGAGGAGTGACTGGCACACACATTGTGGAGCCAACCTAACTGGTTCCCCATTAATCACACCATCCCTTCACATGGTTTAGGAATAGTTACAGACACATTCACAGAAAAGTCCCGACCTCTCCACTCTCTGGGCCCAAGTAACTTTCCCACATAAGCATAAAAAAAACATCTTATTTATCAATGTTACCTAAAGAATTCTGATAAAGCTACCACACCGTCCTTCCTTTCCTAACAGCTATTTCCTGTACCAATATACATAGAGGAGTGGTATCATTCCCCAGAGACTCTAGTACCCACTTCCTTAACTTACGACCCACACAAACTTCCGCCCCAGTCATTAAATTCTGCTCTCCCAATTCCCTGTCACATTAATGTTTTGGTTTTTGGGACCCCATAGAATGCACTGATATCGGTCCTACCAGAATCTGCAACTAAAACTCTGTAGGACTGACCCTTAACCCCTCCATCATACCATCTACATTGATGTATGTCTGTCTCTGTCACTAGTTCAGGCCCTAAATGTGTCATGCAGGTGAAAGAGGACCCAAAAGCGACTTGGCGAAAACAGAGTCTTTAATCCAGTAAAGTAAATACAATCAAAAAACACAACTTTCACTCGAAATGACGAGGACAAACTGGAGACTCGATCTTGAACGGCAGGTGAACAGCAGGTTGCCTCGGGAAGGCACTTGAACCAAACAGACTCAGACACCTGCTCACCACGCAGCATCTGAGGAAAACACGACACGACAGGGCGATACACAAACACAGCACGGTGAATACTAGACAAGGAACCGACAGGGCAGAAACGAATAACAAGGAGAGAAATAGGGACTCTAATCAGGGAAAAGGATCGGGAACAGGTGTGGGAAGACTAAATGATTGATTAGGGGAATAGGAACAGCTGGGAGCAGGAACGGAACGATAGAGAGAAGAGAGAGCGGGAGAGTGAGAGAGGGAGGGGGAGAGAGAGGGATAGAAAGAGGGAAAGAACCTAATAAGACCAGCAGAGGGAAACGAATAGAAGGAAGCACAGGGACAAGACAAGGTAATAAATGACAAAACATGACAGTACCCCCCCACTCACCGAGCGCCTCCTGGCGCACTCGAGGAGGAATCCTGGCGGCAACGGAGGAAATCATCAATGAGTGAACGGTCCAGCACGTCCCGAGACGGAACCCAACTCCTCTCCTCAGGACCGTAACCCTCCCAATCCACTAAGTATTGGTGACCCCGTCCCGAGAACGCATGTCCATGATCTTATGTACCTTGTAAATAGGTGCGCTCTCGACAAGGACGGGAGGGGGAGGGAAGACGAACGGGAGTGCGAAGAAAGGGCTTGACACAGGAGACATGGAAGACAGGATGGACGCGACGAAGATGTCGCGGAAGAAGCAGTCGCACAGCGACAGGATTGACGACCTGGGAGACACGGAACGGACCAATGAACCGCGGAGTCAACTTACGAGAAGCTGTCGTAAGAGGAAGGTTGCGAGTGGAAAGCCACACTCTCTGGCCGCAACAATACCTTGGACTCTTAATCCTGCGTTTATTGGCGGCTCTCACAGTCTGTGCCCTGTAACGGCAAAGTGCAGACCTCACCCTCCTCCAGGTGCGCTCACAACGTTGGACAAACGCTTGAGCGGAGGGAACGCTGGACTCGGCAAGCTGGGATGAGAACAGAGGAGGCTGGTAACCCAGACTACTCTGAAACGGAGATAACCCGGTAGCAGACGAAGGAAGCGAATTGTGAGCGTATTCTGCCCAGGGGAGCTGTTCTGCCCAAGACGCAGGGTTTCTGAAAGAAAGGCTGCGTAGTATGCGACCAATCGTCTGATTGGCCCTCTCTGCTTGACCGTTAGACTGGGGATGAAACCCGGAAGAGAGACTGACGGACGCACCAATCAAACGACAGAACTCCCTCCAAAACTGTGACGTGAATTGCGGGCCTCTGTCTGAAACGGCGTCTAACGGGAGGCCATGAATTCTGAATACATTCTCGATAATGATTTGTGCCGTCTCCTTAGCGGAAGGAAGTTTAGCGAGGGGAATGAAATGTGCCGCCTTAGAGAACCTATCGACAACCGTAAGAATCACAGTCTTCCCCGCAGACAAAGGCAGACCGGTAATGAAGTCTAGGGCGATGTGAGACCATGGTCGAGAAGGAATGGAGAGCGGTCTGAGACGACCGGCAGGAGGAGAGTTACCCGACTTAGTCTGCGCGCAGTCCGAACAAGCAGCCACGAAACGGCGCGTGTCACGCTCCTGAGTCGGCCACCAAAAGCGCTGGCGAATAGACGCAAGAGTGCCTCGAACACCGGGATGACCAGCTAACTTGGCAGAGTGAGCCCACTGAAGAACAGCCAGACGAGTGGAAACAGGAACGAAAAGGAGGTTACTAGGACAAGCGTGCGGCGACGCAGTGTGCGTGAGTGCTTGCTTAACCTGTCTTTCAATTCCCCAGACTGTTAACCCGACAACACGCCCATAAGGAAGAATCCCCTCGGGATCAGTAGAAGCCACAGAAGAACTAAACAGACGGGATAAGGCATCAGGCTTGGTGTTCTTGCTACCCGGACGGTAAGAAATCACAAACTCGAAACGAGCGAAAAACAACGCCCAACGAGCTTGACGGGCATTAAGTCGTTTGGCAGAACGGATGTACTCAAGGTTCTTATGGTCTGTCCAAACGACAAAAGGAACGGTCGCCCCCTCCAACCACTGTCGCCATTCGCCTAGGGCTAAGCGGATGGCGAGCAGTTCACGGTTACCCACATCATAGTTGCGCTCAGATGGCGACAGGCGATGAGAAAAATAAGCGCAAGGATGAACCTTATCGTCAGACTGGAAGCGCTGGGATAGAATGGCTCCCACGCCTACCTCTGAAGCGTCAACCTCGACAATGAATTGTCTAGTGACGTCAGGAGTAACGAGGATAGGAGCGGACGTAAAACGTTCTTTTAGAAGATCAAAAGCTCCCTGGGCGGAACCGGACCACTTAAAACACGTCTTGACAGAAGTAAGAGCTGTGAGAGGGGCAGCAACTTGACCGAAATTACGAATGAAACGCCGATAGAAATTAGCGAAACCTAAAAAGCGCTGCAACTCGACACGTGACCTTGGAACGGGCCAATCACTGACAGCTTGGACCTTAGCGGAATCCATCTGAATGCCTTCAGCGGAAATAACGGAACCGAGAAAAGTAACGGAGGAGACATGAAAAGAGCACTTCTCAGCCTTTACGTAAAGACAATTCTCTAAAAGGCGCTGTAGAACACGTCGAACGTGCTGAACATGAATCTCGAGTGACGGAGAAAAAATCAGGATATCGTCAAGATAGACAAAAACAAAGATGTTCAGCATGTCTCTCAGAACATCATTAACTAATGCCTGAAAAACAGCTGGCGCATTGGCGAGACCAAACGGCAGAACCCGGTACTCAAAATGCCCTAACGGAGTGTTAAACGCCGTTTTCCACTCGTCCCCCTCTCTGATGCGCACGAGATGGTAAGCGTTACGAAGGTCCAACTTAGTAAAGCACCTGGCTCCCTGCAGAATCTCGAAGGCTGATGACATAAGGGGAAGCGGATAACGATTCTTAACCGTTATGTCATTCAGCCCTCGATAATCCACGCAGGGGCGCAGAGTACCGTCCTTCTTCTTAACAAAAAAGAACCCCGCCCCGGCCGGAGAGGAAGAAGGCACTATGGTACCGGCGTCAAGAGACACAGACAAATAATCCTCGAGAGCCTTACGTTCGGGAGCCGACAGAGAGTATAGTCTACCCCGAGGGGGAGTGGTCCCCGGAAGGAGATCAATACTACAATCATACGACCGGTGAGGAGGAAGGGAGTTGGCTCGGGACCGACTGAAGACCGTGCGCAGATCATGATATTCCTCCGGCACTCCTGTCAAATCGCCAGGTTCCTCCTGAGAAGTAGGGACAGAAGAAACAGGAGGGATGGCAGACATTAAACACTTCACATGACAAGAAACGTTCCAGGATAGGATAGAATTACTAGACCAATTAATAGAAGGATTATGACATACTAGCCAGGGATGACCCAAAACAACAGGTGTAAACGGTGAACGAAAAATCAAAAAAGAAATAGTCTCACTGTGGTTACCAGATACTGTGAGGGTTAAAGGTAGTGTCTCAAATCTGATACTGGGAAGATGACTACCATCTAAGGCGAACATGGGCGTAGGCTTCTCTAACTCTCTGAAAGGAATGTCATGTTTCCGAACCCATGCTTCGTCCATGAAACAACCCTCAGCCCCAGAGTCTATCAAGGCACTACATGTAGCACCCGAACCGGTCCAGCGTAGATGGACCGACAAAGTAGTACAGGATTTTGATGGAGAGACTTGAGTAGTTGCGCTCACCTGTAGCCCTCCGCTTACAGATGAGCTCTGGCTTTTACTGGACATGAATTAACAAAATGTCCAGCAACTCCGCAATAGAGGCACAGGCGGTTGGTGATCCTCCGTTCCCTCTCCTTAGTCGAGATGCGAATCCCTCCCAGCTGCATGGGCTCAGTCTCTGAGCCAGAGGAGGGAGATGGTTGCAATGCGGAGCAGGGAAACACCGTTGATGCGAGCTCTCTTCCACGAGCCCGGTGACGAAGATCTACCCGTCGTTCTATGCGGATGGCGAGAGCAATCAAAGAGTCCACATCTGAAGGAACCTCCCGGGAGAGAATCTCATCCTTAACCACTGCGTGGAGTCCCTCCAGAAAACGAGCGAGCAGCGCCGGCTCGTTCCACTCACTAGAGGCAGCAAGAGTGCGAAACTCAATAGAATAATCCGTTATGGACCGTTCACCTTGGCATAGGGAAGCCAGGGCCCTAGAAGCCTCCCTACCAAAAACTGAACGGTCAAAAACCCGAATCATCTCCTCTTTAAAGTTCTGGTACTTGTTAGAGCAATCAGCCCTTGCCTCCCAGATAGCTGTGCCCCATTCTCGAGCCCGGCCAGTAAGGAGTGAAATGACGTAAGCAACCCGAGCTCTCTCTCTAGAGTATGTGTTGGGTTGGAGGGAGAACACAATCTCACACTGCGTGAGAAAGGAGCGGCACTCAGTGGGCTGCCCGGAGTAGCAAGGTGGGTTATTAACCCTAGGTTCTGGAGGCTCGGCAGGCCAGGAAGTAACAGGTGGCACGAGACGAAGACTCTGGAACTGTCCAGAGAGGTCGGAAACCTGAGCGGCCAGGTTCTCCACGGCATGGCGAGCAGCAGACAATTCCTGCTCGTGTCTGCCGAGCATGGCTCCTTGGATCTCGACGGCAGTGTAACGAGCGTCTGAAGTCGCTGGGTCCATTCCTTGGTCGGTTCCTTCTATCATGCAGGTGAAAGAGGACCCAAAAGCGACTTGGCGAAAACAGAGTCTTTAATCCAGTAAAGTAAATACAATCAAAAAACACAACTTTCACTCGAAATGACGAGGACAAACTGGAGACTCGATCTTGAACGGCAGGTGAACAGCAGGTTGCCTCGGGAAGGCACTTGAACCAAACAGACTCAGACACCTGCTCACCACGCAGCATCTGAGGAAAACACGACACGACAGGGCGATACACAAACACAGCACGGTGAATACTAGACAAGGAACCGACAGGGCAGAAACGAATAACAAGGAGAGAAATAGGGACTCTAATCAGGGAAAAGGATCGGGAACAGGTGTGGGAAGACTAAATGATTGATTAGGGGAATAGGAACAGCTGGGAGCAGGAACGGAACGATAGAGAGAAGAGAGAGCGGGAGAGTGAGAGAGGGAGGGGGAGAGAGAGGGATAGAAAGAGGGAAAGAACCTAATAAGACCAGCAGAGGGAAACGAATAGAAGGAAGCACAGGGACAAGACAAGATAATAAATGACAAAACATGACAAAATGAGTCTGTAAGTATGCTTTCATCTGCTCATATGCATCGTCTTCCCCCTGTCACTTGACAGTAAGAATAGTCCGGTTCCCATATTCCCCCCTTAGGATAATTTGTCATGTTTTGTCTTATATCATCTTGTCATTTTGCTTTTCCTTCTGTTCGTTTTCCCCCTGCTGGTCTTTTTAGGTTCGTTCCCCTTTTTCTCTCTCCCTTCCTCTCTCTCTTCTCTCTATCGTTCCGTTCCTGCTCCCAGCTGTTCCTATTCCCCTAATCAATCATTTAGTCTTCCCACACCTGTTCCTTATCTTTTCCCCTGATTAGAGTCCCTATTTCTTCCCTTGTTTTCCGTTCCTGTCCTGTCGGATCCTTGTCTATTGTTCACCGTGCTGTGTCTATGTATTGCCCTGTCGTGTCGTGTTTCCCTCAGATGCTGCGTGGTGAGCAGGTGTCTGAGTCTGCTACGTTCAAGTGCCTTCCCGAGGCAACCTGCAGTTCTTGATCAAGTCTCCAGTCTGTTCTCGTCATTACGAGTAGTATTATGCCTTTTGTTTGTAAAGTAACTTTACTGGATTAAAAACCCTGTTTTCGCCAAGTCGCTTTTGGGTCCTCATTCACCTGCATAACAGAAGGATCCGACCAAGGAATGGACCCAGCGACTACAGATGCTCGTAACACTGCCGTCGAGATCCAAGGAGCCATGCTCGGCAGACACGAGCAGGAATTGTCTGCTGCTCGCCATGCCGTGGAGAACCTGGCCGCTCAGGTTTCCGACCTCTCTGGACAGTTCCAGAGTCTTCGTCTCGTGCCACCTGTTACTTCGTGGCCTGCCGAGCCTCCGGAACCTAGGGTTAATAACCCACCTTGCTACTCCGGGCAGCCCACGGAGTGCCGCTCCTTTCTCACCCAGTGTGATATTGTGTTCTCTCTCCAACCCAACACATACTCTAGCGAGAGAGCTCGGGTTGCCTACGTCATATCACTCCTTACTGGTCGGGCTCGGCAGTGGGGCACAGCTATCTGGGAGGCAAGCGCTGAGTGTACTAACAATTATCTGAACTTTAAAGAGGAGATGATAAGAGTTTTTGATCGTTCAGTTTTTGGGAAAGAAGCTTCTTGGTCCCTGTCTTCCCTATGTCAAGGTAATCGATCCATAACGGATTACTCTATAGAGTTTCGCACTCTTGCTGCCTCCAGTAACTGGAACGAGCAGGCGTTGCTCGCTCGTTTTCTGGAGGGACTCCACGCTAAGGTTAAGGATGAGATTCTCTCTCGGGAGGTTCCATCCAGCGTGGATTCTTTGATTGAACTCGCTATTCGCATTGAACGACGGGTAGATCTTCGTCACCGAGCTCATAGAAGAGAGCTCGCGTTAACTGTGTCTCCCTCTCTCCGACACTACCATCTTTCCCCACTGACTCAGGTGTTGAGCCCATGCAGCTGGGGGTATTCGCATCTCGACTAAGGAGAGGGAACGGAGAATCACCAACCGCCTCTGTCTCTATTGCGGTTCCGCTGGTCATTTTGTCATTTCATGTCCAGTTAAAGGCCAGAGCTCATCAGTAAGCGGAGGGCGACTGATAAGCGCTACTAGACGGTCCTCTCCGTCAAGTACATGTACTACCTTACCGGTCCATCTACGCTGGACCGGATCGGCAGCTTCCTGCAGTGCATTAATAGACTCTGGGGCAGAGGGCTGTTTTATGGACGAAGCCTGGGCGCGGGAACATGACATTCCTCTCAGACAGTTAGGGGAGCCCACGGTCATGTTTGCCTTGGATGGTAGTCCTCTCCCCAGTATATTATATGAAACACTACCTTTAACCCTCACTGTATCTGGTAACCATAGTGAGACTATTTCTTTTTTGATTTTTTGTTCACCTTTTACACCTGTTGTTTTGGGTCATCCCTGGCTAGTGTGTCATAATCCTTCTTTTGATTGGTCTAGTAATTCTATCCTTTCCTGGAACGTTTCTTGTCATGTGAAGTGTTTAATGTCTGCTATTTCTCCTGTTTGTTCTGTCCCCTCTTCTCAGGAGGAACCTGGTGATTTGACAGGAGTGCCGGAGGAATATCATGATCTGCGCACGGTCTTCAGTCGGTCCAGAACCAACTCCCTTCCTCCTCACCGGTCGTATGATTGTTGTCCTGTTCTCTTCAAGAAGCGTTTTGCATCCGCTCCTATCCTTGTTGCACCTGACGTCACTAAACCGTTTATTGTTGAGGTTGACGCGTCGGGGGTGGGCGTGGGAGCCATTCTGTCCCAGCGCTCCGATACTGACGATGGGGTCCACCCTTGTGCGTATTTTTCTCATCGCCTGTCACCGTCGGAACGTAACTATGATGTGGCTAACCGCGAACTGCTCGCCATCCGTTTAGCCCTAGGCAAATGGCGACAGTGGTTGGAGGGGGCGACCGTTCCTTTTGTCGTTTGGACTGACCAAAAGAACCTTGAGTACATCCGTTCTGCCAAACGACTGAATGCGCGTCATGCTCGTTGGGCGTTGTTTTTCGCTCGTTTCGAATTCGTTATTTCTTATTGCCCGGGTACTAAGAACACCAAGCCTCATGCTTTATCCCGTCTCTTTAGTTCTTCTGTGGTTTCTACCGATCCCGAGGGGATCCTTCCTGTTGGGCGTGTTGTCGGGTTGACTGTCTGGGGAATTGAGAGACAGGTTAAGCAAGCACTCACGCACACTGCGTCGCCGCGCGCTTGCCCTAGTAACCTTCTTTTCATTCCTGTTTCTACTCGTCTGGCTGTTCTTCAGTGGGCTCATTCTGCCAAGTTAGCTGGCCATCCCGGCGTTCGGGGTACGCTTGCATCTATTCGCCAGCGGTTTTGGTGGCCTACTCAGGAGCGTGACACGCGCCGTTTCGTGGCTGCGTGTTCAGACTGCGCGCAGAAGAAGTCTGGTAATTTTTTTTCTGCTTCTGCTCCTGGTCTTGCTGGGTCTCAGTCTGTTCCCTGCCATCGCATCTCTCCTGTTCTTGTTCCTGCCCTTGCTGTGTCTCAGTCTGTCCCTAGTTCTCATTTTTATTTTAGAGTAGTACCCTAGTTTCCCTTTTTATCGTTTTTCGTTACGGTCCTGAGGAGAGGAGTTGGGTTCTTTCTCGGGACGTGCTGGACCGTTTGATCTATGATTTCCTCCGTTGCCGCCAGTGTTCCTCCTCGAGAGCGCCAGGAGGCGCTCGGTGAGTGGGGGGGTACTGTCATGTTTTGTCTTATATCATCTTGTCATTTTGCTTTTCCTTCTGTTCGTTTTCCCCCTGCTGGTCTTTTTAGGTTCGTTCCCCTTTTTCTCTCTCCCTTCCTCTCTCTCTTCTCTCTATCGTTCCGTTCCTGCTCCCAGCTGTTCCTATTCCCCTAATCAATCATTTAGTCTTCCCACACCTGTTCCTTATCTTTTCCCCTGATTAGAGTCCCTATTTCTTCCCTTGTTTTCCGTTCCTGTCCTGTCGGATCCTTGTCTATTGTTCACCGTGCTGTGTCTATGTATTGCCCTGTCGTGTCGTGTTTCCCTCAGATGCTGCGTGGTGAGCAGGTGTCTGAGTCTGCTACGTTCAAGTGCCTTCCCGAGGCAACCTGCAGTTCTTGATCAAGTCTCCAGTCTGTTCTCGTCATTACGAGTAGTATTATGCCTTTTGTTTGTAAAGTAACTTTACTGGATTAAAAACCCTGTTTTCGCCAAGTCGCTTTTGGGTCCTCATTCACCTGCATAACATAATTACCCCAACAAGCTATCTTTCCCCAGGTTCGTGGTCTACTGGTGTCCAAAACATTCCCTGGCCACTTCACTCCCTTAGTTGCTGTAGTAAAGGACATTACTGGTGAATACAACCTCCTTTTATGAGATAGATACTTCCCCCACACTATCCTTTGCTGCTTCATCGTCAGCAATGGTTGTGTCCACGCTACCAACCTTCTGAAATGTTTTAAGTTTGGGTAAAATTAATCTGAAAGTTATCAACTGAGCTTCAGCTGATCTGGAACCCTGGCACATGACGTCTATCTGTGGCAACAGAGAAAATCTAGATTTGTTTTGTAAACTCTCAGTAGTATTACATTCCTTCCACACTCCTGTCTGTAATAAAACCACACCTTGTTTAGAACAACCTACGTCCAATGTGCTAGTTCTGTTATCAAGTGGCTCCATCCATATCACTATATCATCATGATAAGTGACCTACCTGTCTAGTAGTCGTAGCGTTAGTATCGACTTTACCCCAATGCATTCTCGTGTCTTCATATTGGCAACCCATTCTATGTTAATAGTCAATCTATCATCTTTACATGGTTCATTAACCATCAGAGCAACCAACACTACAATGTTGATGATTCAAATCGCTCCCAGACCCACCCCAACTGCTTGTCTACAGTGGACTCTACTCTTTCTCTCTCTCTTTAACTCCGCTTCAGCTATCATGGTGACTTCTAGCCCACCCATTATGCTGCGGGATCTCACTTCATGTGAGAAGTGTGAACCCACCGAGGAGAGGCTGTGGTCTTCACCGCTGCGGGTGCAGTTAGTAGTACGGTGTGTGGTCCCGAACAACGCCGCCCCAACACCCGCGCCTGGTGGATTTTGATGTACACTCGATCTCCAGGTGTCAGCCCATGCTCTTGATTATCCCCTGGCGCCTGCTCCTCATGTGCTGCTTTCACCTGGGAATATACACACTGCAATGCATGGGTCATTTTCTGACAATATGACAACATAGATTCTCCCATTATTGCCAAATCACTCATTTGTGACATGTAAATAATAGCCCCTGGAACCCTCATCGGTCTGCCAGTCACCACTTCGTGTGGTGTGAGTCCAGTAGTGGCGTTAGTTGACACTCTGATTGACATCAGTACACTGGGTAAATTCGTAACCCAGTCTTTCCTAAAGTCTTGGCCAATTTATCATTAATCGAAAGAATCTGACCTTTGCGGTCTATATGGACAATGAAAAGCATGGGAGAATCCCAAAGCCTTACATACCGCTTGTAGCACTTTAGAAGTGAAATGCTTTCCTTGATCAGAATCGAATGTCCGAAATAAGCCCCATCTCGGTATCACCTCCCTCAACAAAGTTTGTGCCACAAAGTTTGCTGATTCTGTGGATTCTTGAAAATCTGTCCACCACCACCAATGCATGGGTCTTCTCCCTGCTTCGAGGGAGTGGCCCTATAAAGTCAATCTGCAATGATGTGAATGGTCCTTCCGGCATGGGGTTGCTGTCGGGCAGGAGTAGGCATTGTTGGTGCAATATTATGTTGGGCACAAATCACACACCTTTTAACCCAGTCCCAAAATGTTCCTTACACCCCCATTTCCCACCACGTCATGAGAGTACATGTTCACAGCCGATTGATGAGATACATTTCAGAAAGAGTAACATATATCCCACTTGACGCCACGGGCCTTCCAGTGGTAGGGTTATACCATAACCCTTCACTGTCTACTTTCTTGTTAGTTTGCTGCTGTAAATCTATTAGACTCACAATCCCAGCCTTTGTATTCACAATATTTACATATGGTTCTCTAACACTTTCTCTCACCAAGACAGCCGCTTTAGCAATTTTGTCTGCTCTACGATTACCTATGGCTATTTTATCTGTGCGACTGATATGAGCTTCACATTTCATCACTAATTTATTAGGCAACTGACATGCTTCTAATAATGCCTCTACATCTAGTCCATTTTAATTGGTGTTCCTGTCGCTGTTAACATGCCCCGTTGTGACCACAATGTACCATGCATACCGACAATCCGTGTGTATTGTTACATTCTCCCCTTCCTACAACCTACACTGACACCGAGTGCATGTATCTCTGCCCCCTGGGCTGACACCGAGTGCATGTATCTCTGCCCCCTGGGTAGACACCGAGTGCATGTATCTCTGCCCCCTGGGCAGACACCGAGTGCATTTATTTCCGCCCCCTGGGCAGACACCGAGTGCTTGTATCTCCGCCCCCTGGGCTGACACCGAGGCTGACATTGGGCCAGCCTTGACTACTCCTCTGTCGCCGCACACAGCGTAACCTGTAACTCTCTTCCCTGCTGTGGTCATGTAACTAGAGCCATCTGTATACAATACTTGTCCCGATTCTAATGCTTTCTCTTGCAAATCAGGCCTAAGTTTTGGAGTAATCTGATCTGGGTTACATGTATGCGATTCACCTTCCCAGGTAACGGCATTAACGACGCAGGATTCAAAGCACCGATCTTATGAAATTGTAGATTTGACCCATTTATCATTAACTCCCATTTTGTCCATCTCACACTAGTACCATGTTGTACTTTCATGCTGTTCACTGTGGTTGCTACTGAGTGTGGAACATACAAATCTTCTTTTTGATCCATTGTAATGGGAGCTGTGTTATGCAACACCATTTCAGTCGTCTGTAACCCCTAAGGCACGGTGACATTCCTTTTGCGAGTCTAGCGATTTCCTCCAGTACATTGCTGGTCTCTCTCTACCCCCATGATTTTGCGTAACCACCGCGCTACAATGTCCTTCTTGTTCATGAACAAAACTTTTAAAAGGTCATTTTAGGTTTGGCAATCCCAATGCTGGCGCTTGACACAATTGCTTCTTTAACTCGACAAACGCTTCCTCACACTCTTGATTCCACTCTATCGACTCATGGGGACCCTTCCCCCTTTTTGTCAACTCTGTAAGTGGCTCTGCAATTTCAGAGAATGACGGAATAAAATGTCTAACATAGTTGAAAACTCCTAACATTTTCCTGAGTGTGCAAGGAGTGTTTGGCTGTGCCAAAGAATGCATGATTTCTACCCGATCCTGTGTAATGTGTTTCCTTCCCTTAGAAATCGACACCCCCAAATAGGTTACCTCTTTCTTTGGAAGTTGTGCTTTCTCATAAGATACTTTATGACTCTGGTCCGCCAACGTGTCAACCAATGTGGTGAGGTCTCGCTTATGAGTTTCTTTGTCTTTTGACGCTAATAACAAATCATCCCCATACTGTACCAACACAGGACCTTCAAATGTACACCCTTTTAACGATTGTTTCAATGCAGAATGATACCAAGTGGGACTATTTGTAAATCCCATTGGTACTCTAGCCCACGTAAATTGCTCCCCCTGGCAAGGGAACCCGAACCAGTGTCGTGACTCCTCAGCCACCGGAACAGACCAAAATAGTCTGAGGGAATAGATGCCAGTAGGTCTGCCAAACCTGCTAACACTGGTGTGATTTTCACTACATCTTTGTTTATGCCACAGAAATCCGAAGTAATACGCCATTTTAGTCCTTTTTTTACTGGGTATAAAGAGCTGTTGCATCGAGTCGCAGATCATTATGCCACGTTCAAGTAATATTGGAAGGTCCTCCGCCACTGATTTCTCAGCCTCTGGTTTAATAGGGTATTCATTGGTGGCGGTGGTTCTCCCTCAACCACAACAGGCTTGCAACCTTTGATTAGCCCACAATCTAATACGTCTTTTCCCACAATGGATGGTCCTGAAACAACAATTGGTCGGCTTCACCGTTCTCACTGCCAATTGTAATTTGTTACCTTTCAGAATCCATTCCCCCGGCATCTCTCAGGAATGATCCAACCCCAAAATCGGTTCTATTCCCGTAGCCATGTAAAATGATCCTGGTATTGTCACTGGTCCTAGGTTTAATGACATAGGTAATCGCTGTATCGCCATAGAATGTGCCCCTGTTACCCCGCTGAACGTTAAACTTTTCCGTTGAAAATTCAGCCATTTTTTCTTTGACTGGAATTAGGTATATTTGAGCGCCTGTATCTATTAGAAAGTTGTGTGAGACGTGACCTACGTCTCCGTTCACATAAAAACTGTCATCTCTATGAACCACTATTAATCGACCGGAGGCCATGCACTGCTATGCAAAATGTTCCTGTCCTGCTGCTTTTAAGAGGGTTTGCTTCTGCTCTTTTGACAAAGATGCAAACGCTTTACAGCTGCATTTCCTCCCAAAGTAGCAGGTTCCAGTACCACCCTACAATCCCTGTGAGGCCGTTGGTAAAATGTTATAAATGCAGAGTCAGGCGCAGGACACAGTTCTGAGTAATAATCCAAGATTGTCACCACTGAAGTCGCGACAATCCCTTTTCCAATGACCCTCAACACCACACCTAAAACAGGCCTCTGTTGATTTTCTTCCATTCCGTTTCCCTCCCTGTCCCTTTGTCTTATTTGGGCCATTGTAACTACTGTTTGTGACTTTCACTGTGGCAGCATTGGTTATGTTGCACTTCCTAAGGCTTCCACTAGATGTCAACCGTCTTTAGAAACTGGTTTGAGGATTATAGAGCTGTTTGAGTCAATGGTCAACAACGACGAGACGGCCTACAGGGAGGAGGTCAGGGCCCTCGGAGTGTGGTGTCAGGAAAGTAACCTCACACTCAACGTCAACAAAACAAAGGAGATGATTGTGGACTTCAAGAAACAGCAAAGGGAGCAGCCCCCTATCCACATCGACGGGACAGTAGTGGAGAGGTAGTAAGTTTTAAGTTTCTCGGTGTACATATCACGGACAAACTGAATTAGTCCACCCACACAGACAGCGTTGTGAAGAAGGCGCAGCAGCGCCTCTTCAACGTCAGGAGGCTGAAGAAATTCAGCTTGTCACCAAAAGCACTCACAAACTTCTTCAGATGCACAATCGAGAGCAACCTGTCGGGCTGTATCACCGCCTGGTACGGCAACTGTTCCGCCCACAACCGAAAGGCTCTCCAGAGGGTAGAGCCGCAGATCATTATGTCTGTATCAGCTTTGAGTGATCTTGGGTATGTCTGCGTCAGCTTTGAGTGGTCTTGGGTATGTCTGTATCAGCTTTGAGTGGTCTTGGGTATGTCTGTGTCAGCTTTGAGTGGTCTTGGGTATGTCTGTATCAGCTTTGAGTGGTATTAGGTATGTCTGTATCAGCTTTGAGTGTTCTTGGGTATGTCTGTATCAGCTTTGAGTGGTCTTGGGTATGTCTGTATCAGCTTTGAGTGTTCTTGGGTATGTCTGTATCAGCTTTGAGTGGTATGTCTGTATCAGCTTTGAGTGGTCGTGGGTATGTCTGTATCAGCTTTGAGTGGTCTTGGGTATGTCTGTATCAGCTTTGAGTGGTCTTGGGTATGTCTGCGTCAGCTTTGAGTGGTCTTGGGTATGTCTGTATCAGCTTTGAGTGGTCTTGGGTATGTCTGTATCAGCTTTGAGTTGTATGTCTGTATCAGCTTTGAGTGGTCTTGGGTATGTCTGTATCAGCTTTGAGTGGTCTTGGGTATGTCTGTATCAGCTTTGAGTGGTCTTGGGTATGTCTGTATCAGCTTTGAGTGGTATTAGGTATGTCTGTATCAGCTTTGAGTGTTCTTGGGTATGTCTGTATCAGCTTTTAGTAGTCTTGGGTATGTCTGTATCAGCTTTGAGTGGTCTTGATTATGTCTGTATCAGCTTTGAGTGTTCTTGGGTATGTCTGTATCAGCTTTGAGTTGTCTTGGGTATGTCTGTATCAGCTTTGAGTGGTCTTGGGTATGTCTGCATCAGCTTTGAGTGGTCTTGGGTATGTCTTTATCAGCTTTGAGTGGTCTTGGGTATGTCTGTATCAGCTTTGAGTGGTCTTGATTGTGTCTGTATCAGCTTTGAGTAGTCTTGGGTATGTCTGTATCAGCTTTGAGTGGTATGTCTGTATCAGCTTTGAGTGGTCGTGGGTATGTCTGTTTCAGCTTTGAGTGGTCTTGGGTATGTCTGTATCAGCTTTGAGTGGTCTTGATTATGTCTGTATCAGCTTTGACTAGTCTTGGGTATGTCTGTGTCAGCTTTGAGTGGTCTTGGGTATGTCTGTGTCAGCTTTGAGTGGTCTTGGGTATGTCTGTATCAGCTTTTAGTAGTCTTGGGTATGTCTGTATCAGCTTTGAGTGGTCTTGATTATGTCTCTATCAGCTTTGAGTGGTCTTGATTATGTCTGTATCAGCTTTGACTAGTCTTGGGTATGTCTGTGTCAGCTTTGAGTGGTCTTGGGTATGTCTGTATCAGCTTTGAGTGGTCTTGGGTATGTCTGTATCAGCTTTGAGTGGTCTTGGGTATGTCTGTATCAGCTTTGAGTGGTCTTGAGTATGTCTGTGTCAGCTTTGAGTGGTCTTGGGTATGTCTGTATCAGCTTTGAGTGGTCTTGGGTATGTCTGTATCAGCTTTGAGTGGTCTTGGGTATGTCTGTATCAGCTTTGAGTGGTATTGGGTATGTCTGTATCAGCTTTGAGTGTTCTTGGGTATGTCTGTATCAGCTTTGAGTGATCTTGGATATGTCTGTATCAGCTTTGAGTTGTCTTGGGTATGTCTGTATCAGCTTTGAGTGTTCTTGGGTATGTCTGTATCAGCTTTGAGTGGTATGTCTGTATCAGCTTTGAGTGGTCGTGGGTATGTCTGTATCAGCTTTGAGTGGTCTTGGGTATGTCTGCATCAGCTTTGAGTGGTCTTGATTATGTCTCTATCAGCTTTGACTAGTCTTGGGTATGTCTGTATCAGCTTTGAGTGGTCTTGGGTATGTCTGTATCAGCTTTGAGTGGTATGTCTGTATCAGCTTTGAGTGGTCGTGGGTGTGTCTGTATCAGCTTTGAGTGGTCTTGGGTATGTCTGTATCAGCTTTGAGTGTTCTTGGGTATGTCTGTATCAGCTTTGAGTGGTATGTCTGTATCAGCTTTGAGTGGTCGTGGGTATGTCTGTATTAGCTTTGAGTGGTCTTGGGTATGTCTGTATCAGCTTGGAGTGGTCTTGATTATGACTGTATCAGCTTTGAGTAGTCTTGGGTATGTCTGTATCAGCTTTGAGTGGTCTTGGTTATGTCTGTATCAGCTTTGAGTGGTCTTGGGTATGTCTGTATCAGCTTTTAGTGGTCTTGGGTATGTATGCGTCAGCTTTGAGTGGTCTTTGGTATGTCAGTATCAGCTTTGAGTGGTCTTGGGTATGTCTGTGTCAGCTTTGAGTGGTCTTGGGTATGTCTGTATCAGCTTTGAGTGGTCTTGGGTATGTCTGTATCAGCTTTGAGTGGTCTTGGGTATGTCTGCGTCAGCTTTGAGTGGTCTTGGGTATGTCTGTATCAGCTTGAGTTGTCTTGATTATGTCTGTATCAGCTTTGGGTGGTCTTGGGTATGTCTGTGTCAGCTTTGAGTGGTCTTGGCTATGTCTGTATCAGCTTTGAGTGGTCTTGGGTATGTCTGTATCAGCTTTGAGTGGTATGTCTGTATCAGCTAAGTGGTCGTGGGTATGTCTGTATCAGCTTTGAGTGGTCTTGATTATGTCTCTATAAGCTTTGAGTGGTCTTGATTATGTCTGTATCAGCTTTGACTAGTCTTGGGTATGTCTGTGTCAGCTTTGAGTGGTCTTGGGTATGTCTGTATCAGCTTTGAGTGGTCTTGGGTATGTCTGTATCAGCTTTGAGTGGTCTTGGGTATGTCTGTATCAGCTTTGAGTGGTCTTGGGTATGTCTGTGTCAGCTTTGAGTGGTCTTGGGTATGTCTGTATCAGCTTTGAGTGGTATGGCTGTATCAGCTTTGAGTGGTCGTGGGTATGTCTGTTTCAGCTTTGACTGGTCTTGGGTATGTCTGTATCAGCTTTGAGTGGTCTTGATTATGTCTGTATCAGCTTTGACTAGTCTTGGGTATGTCTGTATCAGCCTTGAGTGTTCTTGGGTATGTCTGTGTCAGCTTTGCGTGGTATGGCTGTATCAGCTTTGAGTGGTCTTGGGTATGTCTTTATCAGCTTTGAGTGGTCTTGGGTATGTCTGTATCAGCTTTGAGTGGTCTTGGGTATGTCTTTATCAGCTTTGAGTGGTCTTGGGTATGTCTGTATCAGCTTTGAGTGGTCTTGGGTATGTCTTTATCAGCTTTGAGTGGTCTTGGGTATGTCTGTAACAGCTTTGAGTGGTCTTGGGTATGTCTGTATCAGCTTTGAGTGGTCTTGGGTATGTCTGTATCAGCTTTGAGTGGTCTTGGGTATGTCTGTATCAGCATTGAGTGGTCTTGGGTATGTCTGTATCAGCTTTGAGTGGTATTAGGTATGTCTGTATCAGCTTTGAGTGTTCTTGGGTATGTCTGTATCAGCTTTGAGTGGTCTTGGGTATGTCTGTATCAGCTTTGAGTGTTCTTGGGTATGTCTGTATCAGCTTTGAGTGGTATGTCTGTATCAGCTTTGAGTGGTCGTGGGTATGTCTGTATCAGCTTTGAGTGGTCTTGGGTATGTCTGTATCAGCTTTGAGTGGTCTTGGGTATGTCTGCGTCAGCTTTGAGTGGTCTTGGGTATGTCTGTATCAGCTTTGAGTGGTCTTGGGTATGTCTGTATCAGCTTTGAGTTGTATGTCTGTATCAGCTTTGAGTGGTCTTGGGTATGTCTGTATCAGCTTTGAGTGGTCTTGGGTATGTCTGTATCAGCTTTGAGTGGTCTTGGGTAGGTCTGTATCAGCTTTGAGTGGTATTAGGTATGTCTGTATCAGCTTTGAGTGTTCTTGGGTATGTCTGTATCAGCTTTTAGTAGTCTTGGGTATGTCTGTATCAGCTTTGAGTAGTCTTGATTATGTCTGTATCAGCTTTGAGTGTTCTTGGGTATGTCTGTATCAGCTTTGAGTTGTCTTGGGTATGTCTGTATCAGCTTTGAGTGGTCTTGGGTATGTCTGCATCAGCTTTGAGTGGTCTTGGGTATGTCTTTATCAGCTTTGAGTGGTCTTGGGTATGTCTGTATCAGCTTTGAGTGGTCTTGATTGTGTCTGTATCAGCTTTGAGTAGTCTTGGGTATGTCTGTATCAGCTTTGAGTGGTATGTCTGTATCAGCTTTGAGTGGTCGTGGGTATGTCTGTTTCAGCTTTGAGTGGTCTTGGGTATGTCTGTATCAGCTTTGAGTGGTCTTGATTATGTCTGTATCAGCTTTGACTAGTCTTGGGTATGTCTGTGTCAGCTTTGAGTGGTCTTGGGTATGTCTGTGTCAGCTTTGAGTGGTCTTGGGTATGTCTGTATCAGCTTTTAGTAGTCTTGGGTATGTCTGTATCAGCTTTGAGTGGTCTTGATTATGTCTCTATCAGCTTTGAGTGGTCTTGATTATGTCTGTATCAGCTTTGACTAGTCTTGGGTATGTCTGTGTCAGCTTTGAGTGGTCTTGGGTATGTCTGTATCAGCTTTGAGTGGTCTTGGGTATGTCTGTATCAGCTTTGAGTGGTCTTGGGTATGTCTGTATCAGCTTTGAGTGGTCTTGGGTATGTCTGTATCAGCTTTGAGTGGTCTTGGGTATGTCTGTATCAGCTTTGAGTGGTCTTGGGTATGTCTGTATCAGCTTTGAGTGGTCTTGGGTATGTCTGTATCAGCTTTGAGTGGTATTGGGTATGTCTGTATCAGCTTTGAGTGTTCTTGGGTATGTCTGTATCAGCTTTGAGTGATCTTGGATATGTCTGTATCAGCTTTGAGTTGTCTTGGGTATGTCTGTATCAGCTTTGAGTGTTCTTGGGTATGTCTGTATCAGCTTTGAGTGGTATGTCTGTATCAGCTTTGAGTGGTCGTGGGTATGTATGTATCAGCTTTGAGTGGTCTTGGGTATGTCTGCATCAGCTTTGAGTGGTCTTGATTATGTCTCTATCAGCTTTGACTAGTCTTGGGTATGTCTGTATCAGCTTTGAGTGGTCTTGGGTATGTCTGTATCAGCTTTGAGTGGTATGTCTGTATCAGCTTTGAGTGGTCGTGGGTGTGTCTGTATCAGCTTTGAGTGTTCTTGGGTATGTCTGTATCAGCTTTGAGTGGTATGTCTGTATCAGCTTTGAGTGGTCGTGGGTATGTCTGTATTAGCTTTGAGTGGTCTTGGGTATGTCTGTATCAGCTTGGAGTGGTCTTGATTATGACTGTATCAGCTTTGAGTAGTCTTGGGTATGTCTGTATCAGCTTTGAGTGGTCTTGGGTATGTCTGTATCAGCTTTGAGTGGTCTTGGGTATGTCTGTATCAGCTTTTAGTGGTCTTGGGTATGTATGCGTCAGCTTTGAGTGGTCTTTGGTATGTCAGTATCAGCTTTGAGTGGTCTTGGGTATGTCTGTGTCAGCTTTGAGTGGTCTTGGGTATGTCTGTATCAGCTTTGAGTGGTCTTGGGTATGTCTGTATCAGCTTTGAGTGGTCTTGGGTATGTCTGCGTCAGCTTTGAGTGGTCTTGGGTATGTCTGTATCAGCTTGAGTTGTCTTGATTATGTCTGTATCAGCTTTGGGTGGTCTTGGGTATGTCTGTGTCAGCTTTGAGTGGTCTTGGCTATGTCTGTATCAGCTTTGAGTGGTCTTGGGTATGTCTGTATCAGCTTTGAGTGGTATGTCTGTATCAGCTAAGTGGTCGTGGGTATGTCTGTATCAGCTTTGAGTGGTCTTGATTATGTCTCTATAAGCTTTGAGTGGTCTTGATTATGTCTGTATCAGCTTTGACTAGTCTTGGGTATGTCTGTGTCAGCTTTGAGTGGTCTTGGGTATGTCTGTATCAGCTTTGAGTGGTCTTGGGTATGTCTGTATCAGCTTTGAGTGGTCTTGGGTATGTCTGTATCAGCTTTGAGTGGTCTTGGGTATGTCTGTGTCAGCTTTGAGTGGTCTTGGGTATGTCTGTATCAGCTTTGAGTGGTATGGCTGTATCAGCTTTGAGTGGTCGTGGGTATGTCTGTTTCAGCTTTGACTGGTCTTGGGTATGTCTGTATCAGCTTTGAGTGGTCTTGATTATGTCTGTATCAGCTTTGACTAGTCTTGGGTATGTCTGTATCAGCCTTGAGTGTTCTTGGGTATGTCTGTGTCAGCTTTGAGTGGTCTTGGGTATGTCTGTGTCAGCATTGAGTGGTCTTGGGTATGTCTGTATCAGCTTTGAGTGGTCTTGATTATGTCTGTATCAGCTTTGACTAGTCTTGGGTATGTCTGTATCAGCCTTGAGTGGTCTTGGGTATGTCTGTGTCAGCTTTGAGTGGTCTTGGGTATGTCTGTATCAGCTTTGAGTGGTATGTCTGTATCAGCTTTGAGTGGTCTTGGGTATGTCTGTATCAGCTTTGAGTGGTCTTGATTATGTCTGTATCAGCTTTGAGTGGTCTTGGGTATGTCTGTATCAGCTTTGAGTGGGCTTGATTATGTCTGTATCAGCTTTGACTAGTCTTGGGTATGTCTGTGTCAGCTTTGAGTGGTCTTGGGTATGTCTATATCAGCTTTGAGTGGTCTTGGGTATGTCTGTATCAGCTTTGAGTGGTATGTCTGTATCAGCTTTGAGTGGTCGTGGGTATGTCTGTTTCAGCTTTGAGTGGTCGTGGGTATGTCTGTATCAGCTTTGAGTGGTCTTGATTATGTCTGTATCAGCTTTGACTAGTCTTGGGTATGTCTGTATCAGCCTTGAGTGGTCTTGGGTATGTCTGTGTCAGCTTTGAGTGGTCTTGGGTATGTCTGTGTCATCTTTGAGTGGTCTTGGGTATGTCTGTATAAGCCTTGAGTGTTCTTGGGTATGTCTGTATCAGCTTTGAGTGGTCTTGGGTATGTCTGTATCAGCTTTGAGTGGTCGTGGGTATGTCTGTATCAGCTTTGAGTAGTCTTGGGTATGTCTGTATCAGCTTTGAGTGGTATGTCTGTATCAGCTTTGAGTGGTCGTGGGTATGTCTGTTTCAGCTTTGAGTGGTCTTGGCTATGTCTGTGTCAGCTTTGAGTGGTCTTGGGTATGTCTGTATCAGCCTTGAGTGGTCTTGGGTATGTCTGTATCAGCTTTGAGTGGTATGTCTGTATCAGCTTTGAGTGGTCTTGGGTATGTCTGTATCAGCTTGGAGTGGTCTTGATTATGTCTGTATCAGCTTTGAGTAGTCTTGGGTATGTATGCATCAGCTTTGAGTGGTCTTGATTATGTCTGTATCAGCTTTGAGTGGTCTTGGGTATGTCTGTATCAGCTTTGAGTGGTATTGATTATGTCTGTATCAGCTTTGAGTGGTCTTGGGTATGTATGTATTAGCTTTGAGTGGTCTTGATTATGTCTGTATCAGCTTTGAGTGGTCTTGGGTATGTCTGTATCAGCTTTGAGTGGTCGTGGGTATGTCTGTATCAGCTTTGAGTAGTCTTGGGTATGTCTGTATCAGCTTTGAGTGGTATGTCTGTATCAGCTTTGAGTGGTCGTGGGTATGTTTGTGTCAGCTTTGAGTGGTCTTGGGTATGTCTGTATCAGCCTTGAGTGGTCTTGGGTATGTTTGTATCAGCTTTGAGTGGTATGTCTGTATCAGCTTTGAGTGGTCTTGGGTATGTCTGTATCAGCTTTGAGTGGTCTTGATTATGTCTGTATCAGCTTTGAGTAGTCTTGGGTATGTATGTATCAGCTTTGAGTGGTCTTGGGTATGTCTGTATCAGCTTTGAGTGGTATTGATTATGTCTGTATCAGCTTTGAGTGGTCTTGGGTATGTATGTATCAGCTTTGAGTGGTCTTGATTATGTCTGTATCAGCTTTGAGTGGTCTTGGGTATGTATGTATCAGCCTTGAGTGGTCTTGGGTATATCTGTATCAGCTTTGAGTGGTATGTCTGTATCAGCTTTGAGTGGTCTTGGGTATGTCTGTATCAGCTTTGAGTGGTCTTGATTATGTCTGTATCAGCTTTGAGTAGTCTTGGGTATGTATGTATCAGCTTTGAGTGGTCTTGATTATGTCTGTATCAGCTTTGAGTGGTCTTGGGTATGTCTGTATCAGCTTTGAGTGGTATTGATTATGTCTGTATCAGCTTTGAGGGGTCTTGGGTATGTATGTATTAGCTTTGAGTGGTCTTGATTATGTCTGTATCAGCTTTGAGTGGTCTTGGGTATGTCTGTATCAGCTTTGAGTGGTATTGGGTATGTATGTATCAGCTTTGAGTGTTCTTGGGTATGTCTGTATCAGCTTTGAGTGATCTTGTATATGTCTGTATCAGCTTTGAGTTGTCTTGGGTATGTCTGTATCAGCTTTGAGTGTTCTTGGGTATGTCTGTATCAGCTTTGAGTGGTATGTCTGTATCAGCTTTGAGTGGTCGTGGGTATGTCTGTATCAGCTTTGAGTGGTCTTGGGTATGTCTGCATCAGCTTTGAGTGGTCTTGATTATGTCTCTATCAACTTTGACTAGTCTTGGGTATGTCTGTATCAGCTTTGAGTGGTCTTGGGTATGTCTGTATCAGCTTTGAGTGGTATGTCTGTATCAGCTTTGAGTGGTCGTGGGTGTGTCTGTATCAGCTTTGAGTGGTCTTGGGTATGTCTGTATCAGCTTTGAGTGTTCTTGGGTATGTCTGTATCAGCTTTGAGTGGTATGTCTGTATCAGCTTTGAGTGGTCGTGGGTATGTCTGTATTAGCTTTGAGTGGTCTTGGGTATGTCTGTATCAGCTTTGAGTGGTCTTGATTATGACTGTATCAGCTTTGAGTAGTCTTGGGTATGTCTGTATCAGCTTTGAGTGGTCTTGGGTATGTCTGTATCAGCTTTGAGTGGTCTTGGGTATGTCTGTATCAGCTTTTAGTGGTCTTGGGTATGTATGCGTCAGCTTTGAGTGGTCTTTGGTATGTCAGTATCAGCTTTGAGTGGTCTTGGGTATGTCTGTGTCAGCTTTGAGTGGTCTTGGGTATGTCTGTATCAGCTTTGAGTGGTCTTGGGTATGTCTGTATCAGCTTTGAGTGGTCTTGGGTATGTCTGCGTAAGCTTTGAGTGGACTTGGGTATGTCTGTATCAGCTTGAGTTGTCTTGATTATGTCTGTATCAGCTTTGGGTGGTCTTGGGTATGTCTGTGTCAGCTTTGAGTGGTCTTGGCTATGTCTGTATCAGCTTTGAGTGGTCTTGGGTATGTCTGTATCAGCTTTGAGTGGTCTTGATTATGTCTCTATAAGCTTTGAGTGGTCTTGATTATGTTTGTATCAGCTTTGACTAGTCTTGGGTATGTCTGTATCAGCTTTGAGTGGTCTTGGGTATGTCTGTATCAGCTTTGAGTGGTCTTGGGTATGTCTGTGTCAGCTTTGAGTGGTCTTGGGTATGTCTGTATCAGCTTTGAGTGGTATGGCTGTATCAGCTTTGAGTGGTCGTGGGTATGTCTGTTTCAGCTTTGAGTGGTCTTGGGTATGTCTGTATCAGCTTTGAGTGGTCTTGATTATGTCTGTATCAGCTTTGACTAGTCTTGGGTATGTCTGTATCAGCTTTGAGTGGTCTTGGGTATGTCTGTGTCAGCTTTGAGTGGTCTTGGATATGTCTGTATCAGCTTTGAGTGGTATGGCTGTATCAGCTTTGAGTGGTCGTGGGTATGTCTGTTTCAGCTTTGAGTGGTCTTGGGTATGTCTGTATCAGCTTTGAGTGGTCTTGATTATGTCTGTATCAGCTTTGACTAGTCTTGGGTATGTCTGTATCAGCCTTGAGTGATCTTGGGTATGTCTGTGTCAGCTTTGAGTGGTCTTGGGTATGTCTGTATCAGCTTTGAGTGGTATGTCTGTATCAGCTTTGAGTGGTCTTGGGTATGTCTGTATCAGCTTTGAGTGGTCTTGATTATGTCTGTATCAGCTTTGAGTAGTCTTGGGTATGTATGTATCAGCTTTGAGTGGTCTTGATTATGTCTGTATCAGCTTTGAGTGGTCTTGATTATGTCTGTATCAGCTTTGACTAGTCTTGGGTATGTCTGTATCAGCCTTGAGTGGTCTTGGGTATGTCTGTGTCAGCTTTGAGTGGTCTTGGGTATGTCTGTGTCATCTTTGAGTGGTCTTGGGTATGTCTGTATCAGCCTTGAGTGTTCTTGGGTATGTCTGTATCAGCTTTGAGTGGTCTTGGGTATGTCTGTATCAGCTTTGAGTGGTCGTGGGTATGTCTGTATCAGCTTTGAGTAGTCTTGGGTATGTCTGTATCAGCTTTGAGTGGTATGTCTGTATCAGCTTTGAGTGGTCGTGGGTATGTCTGTTTCAGCTTTGAGTGGTCTTGGGTATGTCTGTGTCAGCTTTGAGTGGTCTTGCGTATGTCTGTATCAGCCTTGAGTGGTCTTGGGTATGTCTGTATCAGCTTTGAGTGGTATGTCTGTATCAGCTTTGAGTGGTCTTGGGTATGTCTGTATCAGCTTTGAGTGGTCTTGATTATGTCTGTATCAGCTTTGAGTAGTCTTGGGTATGTATGTATCAGCTTTGAGTGGTCTTGATTATGTCTGTATCAGCTTTGAGTGGTCTTGGGTATGTCTGTATCAGCTTTGAGTGGTATTGATTATGTCTGTATCAGCTTTGAGTGGTCTTGGGTATGTATGTATTAGCTTTGAGTGGTCTTGATTATGTCTGTATAAGCTTTGAGTGGTCTTGGGTATGTATGTATCAGCTTTGAATGGTCTTGATTATATCTGTATCAGCTTTGAGTGGTCTTGGGTATGTCTGTATCAGCTTTGAGTGGTCTTGGGTATTTCTGTATCAGCTTTGAGTGTTCTTGGGTATGTCTGTACCGGCTTTTAGTGGTCTTGGGTATGTATGCGTCAGCTTTGAGTGGTCTTGGGTATGTCTGTATCAGTTTTGAGTGGTCTTGGGTATGTCTGTGTCAGCTTTGAGTGGTCTTGGGTATGTCTGTATCAGCTTTGAGTGGTCGTGGGTATGTCTGTATCAGCTTTGAGTGGTCTTGGGTATGTCTGTATCAGCTTTGAGTGGTCTTGGGTATGTCTGTATCAGCTTTGAGTGGTCCTGGGTATGTCTGCGTCAGCTTTGAGTGGTCTTGGGTATGCCTGCATATTTTCTCAAAGCTCTGTTAAGTTACATGGGGAGTTGCAGTAAACAGCACAGATTTTCAATGTTATTCACGTCTGGGTCAGGCCACATAGTAACATGTTTGTTTCATCAGACCACAGAATATTTTTCCTTATGTTCTGATTCATTCTCAAACCTTTTTTCAAACTCCAGGCTTGCTTTCATGTGCATTTTTCTAAGGAGTGGCTTCCGACTGGCCACTTCCTCCATAATGCACAGACTGGTGAAGTGTTGTAGACTGTTGTCTTTCTGGAAGGTTCTCCCATCTCAGCCAAGGAACTCTATATTTCTTTCAGAGTGGTCATTGGGTATTGGTCACCTACCTGACCAAGGTCCTTCTTGCCCAGTTGCTCTGACAGTTGCTCTAGGCAGAGTCCGGGTAGTTCCATATTTTTTCAGTTTCCCAATTATTGAGACCACTGTGCACTTGGAAACTTTTAACACTCTAGAAATGTTTTTATTCTGTTCTTCAGATGCAGTATATGCCTCATTACAATTATATATCAGAGAACTACAGCCAGTTCCTTAGACTTCATGGTATCGTTCCTGTTCTGATATTAACTGTTAACTGTGGACCTTATATAGTCAGGTGTGTTTCTTTCTAAATCATGTCCAAACAATTTAATTGGTCACAGGAGGACTCCAATCAAGCTGTAGCGACATCAAGGATGATCAAAGGAAATTGGATGCACCTGAGCTCAATTTGGAGTGTCATATCTAAGGGGTGTGAATACTCATGTGAATGAGACGTTTCTGTTTTTCATTTAACCTGCTAAAATAAAATACAAATTGGTTTTCACATTGTCATTATTGTGTGTAGATGGGTGAGAATTATTCTTTTTTGAAATCCATTTTGAAATCAGGCTGTAACAAAACAAAATGTGGAAAAGTTCAAGGGGTACGAACAAATCAAATCAAATCAGCTTTTATTGGTCACATACACATGGTTAGCAGATGTTAATGCGAGTGTAGCGAAATGCTTGTGCTTCTAGTTCCGACCATGGAGTAATATCTAACAAGTAATCTAACAATTTCACAACTACTACCTTATACACACAAGTGTAAAGGAATGATTAAGAATATGTACATATAAATATATGGATGAGCAATGGCCGATCTGCATAGGCAAGATGCAGTAGATGGTATAGAGTACAGTATATACATATGAGATGAGTAATGTAGGGTATGTAAACATGATATAAAGTTGCATTGTTTAAGTGACTAGTGATACATTTATTACATCCAATTATTAATTATTAAAGTGGCTAGACATTGGGTCTGTCATCCCCTTCTGGATGATAGTGGGGTGAACAGGCAGTGGCTCAGGTGGTTGTTGTCCTTGATGATCTTTTGGCCTTCCTGTGACATCGGGTGGTGTAGGTGTCCTGGAGGGCAGGTAGTATTGTAAAGGCACTGTAGAAATCAATGCTCAGTGTATTGACCAAGGCAATACATCTGACTTTGGCCCAATGCTGTACCACTCATATAATCTACCATAGAACTGAAATATTATAATATACAATACCAGAATAAGGTGGGGAAGACGGTCCTGCAGTTGAGGCCTTCCTCCCTGGATAGTAATAGAAAACATACAAGATTAGCTGTAACGGTTTTCCTCCTCTTCTGAGGAGGAGTTGGAAAGATCGGACCAATATGCAGATAGGTACTTTTAATAACAATAATTTATTAACATTGAACACCAAAAAAACAAAATAACAAGGAGAATGAACGAAAACGAAACAGTTCTGTCTGGTAACGACACAGAGACAGAAAACAATCACGCACAACTAAAATGGGGAGAACAGGCTACCTAAGTATGATTCTCAATCAGAGACAACGAACGACACCTGCCTCTGATTGAGAACCATACCAGGCCAAACACATAAATACTACATAGAAAAAAGAACATAGATCCACCCCAACTCACGCCCCTACCAAACTAACACAAAGACATAATAAAGGAACTAAGGTCAGAATGTGACATTAGCAGAGGTGAGTCCAGCATGACAGAACAGTGCACAACATATTTACTAACTCACTCTGTAAAGTTATAGAGTGAAAAGCCTGTACAGTTTTCCTCCACTGTAATCTCTAAAAGCCTTGTCTCACTAGACAATAGTTCCTATAAATATGTATGAATATGTATGTATGACGTATGTATGACGTTACCAGTCTTAGGCTGCTGATGACTTTCAGTCCCAAAAATAATCTAACATCAATCATGTAGCAGATATAACATATGGTAGAAAGAGAGTAGGTGGCCTTTTCTGTAACTTACAGACTGGAGACTAAATGTATGACAATGTAATGAGATGGACACTTTGTCATGCTGGTGAAAGAGGACCCAAAAGCGACTTGGCGAAAACAGAGTCTTTAATCCAGTAAAGCAAATACAATCAAAAAACACAACTTTCACTCGAAATGACGAGGACAAACTGGAGACTCGATCCTGAACAGCAGGTGAACAGCAGGTTGCCTCGGGAAGGCACTTGAACCAGACAGACTCAGACACCTGCTCACCACGCAGCATCCGAGGAAAACACGACACGACAGGGCGATACACAAACACAGCACGGTGAATTCTAGACAAGGAACCGACAGGGCAGAAACGAATAACAAGGAGAGAAATAGGGACTCTAATCAGGGAAAAGGATCGGGAACAGGTGTGGGAAGGCTAAATGATGATTAGGGGAATAGGAACAGCTGGGAGCAGGAACGGAACGATAGAGAGAAGAGAGAGCGAGAGAGTGAGAGAGGGAGGGGGAGAGAGAGGGATAGAAAGAGGGAAAGAACCTAATAAGACCAGCAGAGGGAAACGAATAGAATGGGGAGCACAGGGACAAGACATGATAATAAATGACAAAACATGACAGTACCCCCCACTCACCGAGCGCCTCCTGGCGCACTCGAGGAGGAATCCTGGCGGCAACGGAGGAAATCATCAATGAGTGAACGGTCCAGCACGTCCCGAGACGGAACCCAACTCCTCTCCTCAGGACCGTAACCCTCCCAATCCACTAAGTATTGGTGACCCCGTCCCCGAGAACGCATGTCCATGATCTTATGTACCTTGTAAATAGGTGCGCTCTCGACAAGGATGGGAGGGGGAGGGAAGACGAACGGGGTGCGAAGAAAGGGCTTAACACAGGAGACATGGAAGACAGGATGGACGCGACGAAGATGTCGCGGAAGAAGCAGTCGCACAGCGACAGGATTGACGACCTGGGAGACACGGAACGGACCAATGAACCGCGGAGTCAACTTACGAGAAGCTGTCGTAAGAGGAAGGTTGCGAGTGGAAAGCCACACTCTCTGGCCGCAACAATACCTTGGACTCTTAATCCTGCGTTTATTGGCGGCTCTCACAGTCTGTGCCCTGTAACGGCAAAGTGCAGACCTCACCCTCCTCCAGGTGCGCTCACAACGTTGGACAAACGCTTGAGCGGAGGGAACGCTGGACTCGGCAAGCTGGGATGAGAACAGAGGAGGCTGGTAACCCAGACTACTCTGAAACGGAGATAACCCGGTAGCAGACGAAGGAAGCGAATTGTGAGCGTATTCTGCCCAGGGGAGCTGTTCTGCCCAAGACGCAGGGTTTCTGAAAGAAAGGCTGCGTAGTATGCGACCAATCGTCTGATTGGCCCTCTCTGCTTGACCGTTAGACTGGGGATGAAACCCGGAAGAGAGACTGACGGACGCACCAATCAAACGACAGAACTCCCTCCAAAACTGTGACGTGAATTGCGGGCCTCTGTCTGAAACGGCGTCTAACGGGAGGCCATGAATTCTGAATACATTCTCGATAATGATTTGTGCCGTCTCCTTAGCGGAAGGAAGTTTAGCGAGGGGAATGAAATGTGCCGCCTTAGAGAACCTATCGACAACCGTAAGAATCACAGTCTTCCCCGCAGACAAAGGCAGACCGGTAATGAAGTCTAGGGCGATGTGAGACCATGGTCGAGAAGGAATGGGGAGCGGTCTGAGACGACCGGCAGGAGGAGAGTTACCCGACTTAGTCTGCGCGCAGTCCGAACAAGCAGCCACGAAACGGCGCGTGTCACGCTCCTGAGTCGGCCACCAAAAGCGCTGGCGAATAGACGCAAGAGTGCCTCGAACACCGGGATGACCAGCTAACTTGGCAGAGTGAGCCCACTGAAGAACAGCCAGACGAGTGGAAACAGGAACGAAAAGGAGGTTACTAGGACAAGCGCGCGGCGACGCAGTGTGCGTGAGTGCTTGCTTAACCTGTCTTTCAATTCCCCAGACTGTTAACCCGACAACACGCCCATAAGGAAGAATCCCCTCGGGATCAGTAGAAGCCACAGAAGAACTAAACAGACGGGATAAGGCATCAGGCTTGGTGTTCTTGCTACCCGGACGGTAAGAAATCACAAACTCGAAACGAGCGAAAAACAACGCCCAACGAGCTTGACGGGCATTAAGTCGTTTGGCAGAACGGATGTACTCAAGGTTCTTATGGTCTGTCCAAACGACAAAAGGAACGGTCGCCCCCTCCAACCACTGTCGCCATTCGCCTAGGGCTAAGCGGATGGCGAGCAGTTCACGGTTACCCACATCATAGTTGCGCTCAGATGGCGACAGGCGATGAGAAAAATAAGCGCAAGGATGAACCTTATCGTCAGACTGGAAGCGCTGGGATAGAATGGCTCCCACGCCTACCTCTGAAGCGTCAACCTCGACAATGAATTGTCTAGTGACGTCAGGAGTAACGAGGATAGGAGCGGACGTAAAACGTTCTTTTAGAAGATCAAAAGCTCCCTGGGCGGAACCGGACCACTTAAAACACGTCTTGACAGAAGTAAGAGCTGTGAGAGGGGCAGCAACTTGACCGAAATTACGAATGAAACGCCGATAGAAATTAGCGAAACCTAAAAAGCGCTGCAACTCGACACGTGACCTTGGAACGGGCCAATCACTGACAGCTTGGACCTTAGCGGAATCCATCTGAATGCCTTCAGCGGAAATAACGGAACCGAGAAAAGTAACGGAGGAGACATGAAAAGAGCACTTCTCAGCCTTTACGTAGAGACAATTCTCTAAAAGGCGCTGTAGAACACGTCGAACGTGCTGAACATGAATCTCGAGTGACGGAGAAAAAATCAGGATATCGTCAAGATAGACAAAAACAAAGATGTTCAGCATGTCTCTCAGAACATCATTAACTAATGCCTGAAAAACAGCTGGCGCATTGGCGAGACCAAACGGCAGAACCCGGTACTCAAAATGCCCTAACGGAGTGTTAAACGCCGTTTTCCACTCGTCCCCCTCTCTGATGCGCACGAGATGGTAAGCGTTACGAAGGTCCAACTTAGTAAAGCACCTGGCTCCCTGCAGAATCTCGAAGGCTGATGACATAAGGGGAAGCGGATAACGATTCTTAACCGTTATGTCATTCAGCCCTCGATAATCCACGCAGGGCGCAGAGTACCGTCCTTCTTCTTAACAAAAAGAACCCCGCCCCGGCCGGAGAGGAAGAAGGCACTATGGTACCGGCGTCAAGAGACACAGACAAATAATCCTCGAGAGCCTTACGTTCGGGAGCCGACAGAGAGTATAGTCTACCCCGAGGAGGAGTGGTCCCCGGAAGGAGGTCAATACTACAATCATACGACCGGTGAGGAGGAAGGGAGTTGGCTCGGGACCGACTGAAGACCGTGCGCAGATCATGATATTCCTCCGGCACTCCTGTCAAATCGCCAGGTTCCTCCTGAGAAGTAGGGACAGAAGAAACGGGAGGGATGGCAGACATTAAACACTTCACATGACAAGAAACGTTCCAGGATAGGATAGAATTACTAGACCAATTAATAGAAGGATTATGACATACTAGCCAGGGATGACCCAAAACAACAGGTGTAAACGGTGAACGAAAAATCAAAAAGAAATAGTCTCACTGTGGTTACCAGATACTGTGAGGGTTAAAGGTAGTGTCTCAAATCTGATACTGGGAAGATGACTACCATCTAAGGCGAACATGGGCGTAGGCTTCTCTAACTCTCTGAAAGGAATGTCATGTTTCCGAACCCATGCTTCGTCCATGAAACAACCCTCAGCCCCAGAGTCTATCAAGGCACTACATGTAGCACCCGAACCGGTCCAGCGTAGATGGACCGACAAAGTAGTACAGGACTTTGATGGAGAGACTTGAGTAGTTGCGCTCACCTGTAGCCCTCCGCTTACAGATGAGCTCTGGCTTTTACTGGACATGAATTAACAAAATGTCCAGCAACTCCGCAATAGAGGCACAGGCGGTTGGTGATCCTCCGTTCCCTCTCCTTAGTCGAGATGCGAATCCCTCCCAGCTGCATGGGCTCAGACTCTGAGCCAGAGGAGGGAGATGGTTGCGATGCGGAGCAGGGAAACACCGTTGATGCGAGCTCTCTTCCACGAGCCCGGTGACGAAGATCTACCCGTCGTTCTATGCGGATGGCGAGAGCAATCAAAGAGTCCACATCTGAAGGAACCTCCCGGGAGAGAATCTCATCCTTAACCACTGCGTGGAGTCCCTCCAGAAAACGAGCGAGCAGCGCCGGCTCGTTCCACTCACTAGAGGCAGCAAGAGTGCGAAACTCAATAGAATAATCCGTTATGGACCGTTCACCTTGGCATAAGGAAGCCAGGGCCCTGGAAGCCTCCCTACCAAAAACTGAACGGTCAAAAACCCAAATCATCTCCTCTTTAAAGTTCTGGAACTTGTTAGAGCAATCAGCCCTTGCCTCCCAGATAGCTGTGCCCCATTCTCGAGCCCGGCCAGTAAGGAGTGAAATGACGTAAGCAACCCGAGCTCTCTCTCTAGAGTATGTGTTGGGTTGGAGAGAGAACACAATCTCACACTGCGTGAGAAAGGAGCGGCACTCAGTGGGCTGCCCGGAGTAGCAAGGTGGGTTATTAACCCTAGGTTCTGGAGGCTCGGCCGGCCAGGAAGTAACAGGTGGCACGAGACGTAGACTCTGGAACTGTCCAGAGAGGTCGGAAACCTGAGCGGCCAGGTTCTCCACGGCATGGCGAGCAGCAGACAATTCCTGCTCGTGTCTGCCGAGCATGGCTCCTTGGATCTCGACGGCAGTGTAACGAGCGTCTGAAGTCGCTGGGTCCATTCCTTGGTCGGTTCCTTCTGTCATGCTGGTGAAAGAGGACCCAAAAGCGACTTGGCGAAAACAGAGTCTTTAATCCAGTAAAGCAAATACAATCAAAAAACACAACTTTCACTCGAAATGACGAGGACAAACTGGAGACTCGATCCTGAACAGCAGGTGAACAGCAGGTTGCCTCGGGAAGGCACTTGAACCAGACAGACTCAGACACCTGCTCACCACGCAGCATCCGAGGAAAACACGACACGACAGGGCGATACACAAACACAGCACGGTGAATTCTAGACAAGGAACCGACAGGGCAGAAACGAATAACAAGGAGAGAAATAGGGACTCTAATCAGGGAAAAGGATCGGGAACAGGTGTGGGAAGGCTAAATGATGATTAGGGGAATAGGAACAGCTGGGAGCAGGAACGGAACGATAGAGAGAAGAGAGAGCGAGAGAGTGAGAGAGGGAGGGGGAGAGAGAGGGATAGAAAGAGGGAAAGAACCTAATAAGACCAGCAGAGGGAAACGAATAGAATGGGGAGCACAGGGACAAGACATGATAATAAATGACAAAACATGACACACTTTTTACATTATGCAGGTTTCTCTGATCAAAAAGCCTAAACTAAATGTCACACAATCAAATAAAAAATGCACTGACTTGTTAACAGATAACATATCCTAACAACAGGACAGGTCAAAGTTAAATGGACAATATGGAATTGACAATCAGGTTACTGACATCTGCTGAACGGAAGTTTCACCTCATGGGCTAAATGGTCATGATCAGTGGTTTCAAGTTTGTATCCGTCAATGTTTGACGAGCTGATTATAGTAAAAAATATATATATTTCTGCATTTCCCGCTGTGTAAACACATTTCAACTAGGCTCAGGATAACTCCTGATAAAGTTGGGTAGCTGATATTCAGGGCTAAATAGACTAAATGACTAGTCACAGGAATCAGGACTAATAAAGTCAATGCAACGGCCTGTTTTTACACACGGTGTGTCTACCTCATGGAAGAGCATTCATAACATTCCATTGTGGGCCGACACAGTAGACTACACCCCAGTAAGCACGGACTGGCGCTGATGTCTCTTGGACGTCTTTTTTTGGTGTTTTACAAATGGTAGGCCGACCATATACTGAAGCTCACCACCTGCCTCAATCTGCATCATCCAGTCACAGCCAGCTCAGACTAACATCTTGGTTAATAACTGGGGAACATGGTCTTGTTCTGTCAAATGTGAGCAGAGAGCACCTTAATGTTACTGGTCTGTCAGGCTTCACTGGTGTTGAAGAGGAGACTGAAAAAGAGAAATATCTTAATGTACTGCTTATATTGCATACTACCGTAAAAACTATACTTTTGTGCAGTGAAATTTAAGCTCTGATTGATGACTTGTTCTTGGGTACTACTAGCTAGGTCAGCTGGTGTGTGAGTGTAATATGAATAAGCTAAGCGTCAGTACAGAGACAAAGTGGAATCTCAATTCAATGGCTCAGGCATAAGAGGCATGTGGCAGGGTCTACAGTCAATCACGGACTACAAGAAGAAACCCAGCCCAGTCACGGACCAGGATGTCTTGCTCCCAGGCAGACTAAATAACTTTTTTGCCCACTTTGAGGACAATCCAGTGCCACTGACACGGCCTGCAACGAAAACATGCGGTCTCTCCTTCACTGCAGCCGAGGTGAGTAAGACATTTAAACGTGTTAACCCTCGCAAGGCTGCAGGCCCAGACGGCATCCCCAGCCGCGCCCTCAGAGCATGCGCAGACCAGCTGGCTGGTGTGTTTACGGACATATTCAATCAATCCCTATACCAGTCTGCTGTTCCCACATGCTTCAAGAGGGCCACCATTGTTCCTGTTCCCAAGAAAGCTAAGGTAACTGAGCTAAACGACGACCGCCCCGTAGCACTCACTTCCGTCATCATGAAGTGCTTTGAGAGACTAGTCAAGGACCATATCACCTCCACCCTACCTGACACCCTAGACCCACTCAAATTTGCTTACCGCCCAAATAGGTCCACAGACGATGCAATCTCAACCACACTGCACACTGCCCTAACCCACCTGGACAAGAGGAATACCTATGTGAGAATGCTGTTCATCGACTACAGCTCTGCATTCAACACCATAGTACCCTCCAAGCTCGTCATCAAGCTCGAGACCCTGGGTCTCGACCCCGCCCTGTGCAACTGGGTACTGGACTTCCTGACGGGCCACCCCCAGGTGGTGAGGGTAGGCAACAACATCTCCTCCCCGCTGATCCTCAACACGGGGGCCCCACAAGGGTGCGTTCTGAGCCCTCTCCTGTACTCCCTGTTCACCCACGACTGCGTGGCCACGCACGCCTCCAACTCAATCATCAAGTTTGCGGACGACACAACAGTGGTAGGCTTGATTACCAACAACGACGAGACGGCCTACAGGAAGGAGGTGAGGGCCCTCGAAGTGTGGTGTCAGGAAAATAACCTCACACTCAACGTCAACAAAACTAAGGAGATGATTGTGGACTTCAGGAAACAGCAGAGGGAACACCCCCCTATCAACATCGATGGAACAGTAGTGGAGAGGGTAGCAAGTTTTAAGTTCCTCGGCATACACATCACAGACAAACTGAATTGGTCCACTCACACTGACAGCGTCGTGAAGAAGGCGCAGCAGCGCCTCTTCAACCTCAGGAGGCTGAAGAAATTTGGCTTGTCACCAAAAGCACTCACACACTTCTACAGATGCACAATCGAGAGCATCCTGGCGGGCTGTATCACCACCTGGTACGGCAACTGCTCCGCCCTCAACCGTAAGGCTCTCCAGAGGGTAGTGAGGACTGCACAACGCATCACCGGGGCAAACTACCTGCCCTCCAGGACACCTACACCACCCGATGTTACAGGAAGGCCATAAAGATCATCAAGGACATCAACCACCCGAACCACTGCCTGTTCACCCCGCTATCATCCAGAAGGCGAGGTCAGTACAGGTGCATCAAAGCTGGGACTGAGAGACTGAAAAACAGCTTCTATCTCAAGGCCATCAGACTGTTAAACAGCCACCACTAACATTGAGTGGCTGCTGCCAACACACTGTCATTGACACTGACCCAACTCCAGCCACTTTAATAATGGGAATTGTTGGGAAATGATGTAAATATAACACTAGCCACTTTAAACAATGCTACCTTATATAATGTTACTTACCCTACATTATTCATCTCATATGCATATGTATATACTGTACTCTACATCATCGACTGCATCCTTATGTAATACATGTATCACTAGCCACTTTAACTATGCCACTTTGTTTACTTTGTCTACACACTCATCTCATATGTATATACTGTACTCGATACCATTTACTGTATGCTGCTCTGTACCTTCACTCATTCATATATCCTTATGTACATATTCCTTATCCCCTTACACTGTGTATAAGACAGTAGTTTTGGAATTGTTAGTTAGATTACTTGTTGGTTATCACTGCATTGTCGGAACTAGAAGCACAAGCATTTCGCTACACTCGCATTAACATCTGCTAACCATGTGTATGTGACAAATACAATTTGATTTGATTTGATTGGAATAATAATGGTATGAAAGTTAGTAATAAATGAGTAAATGACATGCTTGTTCTGTCCCTTTTAGAGAAAGATTGCAGACAAGAGTTGACATTGTCTCAGGGACAAGATTCAGAGAGAAAAGAGGGCAGAGAAGGACAAGAAGAGAAGTGGGGCAGCAGTCTCAAATAGTGTTTCATGGACATCTTAGGTTTTTCAGGACCACTGGTCAGGGCGCGTGACACCACTTTGAATGTCCCATTCACAGCTGAAAGAGAGAGCCAGGGAGCGTCAGAGAGACCAACAAGAGGTAGATGAGGAAATGGGAGAAGGAGCCAGATAGGAGGTAGAAGGACCAACTGATGAAGTAGAAGAAGAGTTAGGAGAGACAAGACAATGAAAATTATTATTGAGGAAACAGGAGGATGACATATATATGAAGAGAGGAATGGAGACAGGAAGGACCAGGCTCAAGATAACCAGGTTTCACACCTAGAGCTCCAAACGGAGCCTCACCTGTAGTCCCACCTGTAGTCCCACCCGTAGTCCCACCTGTAGTCCCACCTAGAGCTCCAAACGGAGCCTCACCTGTAGTCCCACCTGTAGTCCCACCTGTAGTCCCACCTGTAGTCCCACCTAGAGTCCCACCTGTAGTCCCACCCGTAGTCCCACCTGTAGTCCCACCTAGAGCTACAAATGGAGCCTCACCTGTAGTCCCACCTGTTGTCCAACCTGTAGTCCCACCTAGAGCTCCAAACGGAGCCTCACCTGTAGTCCCACCTGCAGTCCCACCTGTAGTCCCACCTGTAGTCCCACCTAGAGTCCCACCTGTAGTCCCACCTAGAGTCCCACCTACAGCTCCAAACGGAGCCTCACCTGTTGTCCCACCTGTAGTCCCACCTGTAGTCCCCCCTGTAGTCCCACCTAGAGTCCCACCTAGAGTCCCACCTAGAGTCCCACCTGTAGTCCCACCTA
This sequence comes from Oncorhynchus gorbuscha, assembly GCF_021184085.1. Lineage (NCBI taxonomy): Eukaryota > Metazoa > Chordata > Actinopteri > Salmoniformes > Salmonidae > Oncorhynchus > Oncorhynchus gorbuscha. Next base: position 66,546,238 of record NC_060186.1, on the reverse strand, counting down.
GAGTCCCACCTGTAGTCCCACCTAGAGTCCCACCTGTAGTCCAACCTGTAGTCCCACCTACAGCTCCAAACGGAGCCTCACCTGTTGTCCCACCTGTTGTCCCACCTGTAGTCCCACCTGTAGTCCCACCAGTAGTCCCACATGTAGTCCCACCTGTAGTTTCACCTGTAGTCCCACCTAGAGTCCCACCTGTAGTCCCACCTGTAGTCCCACCTAGAGCTCCAAACGGAGCCTCACCTGTAGTCCCACCTGTAGTCCCAACTGTAGTCCCACCTGTAGTCCCACCTGTAGTTTCACCTGTAGTCCCACCTAGAGTCCCACCTGTAGTCCCACATGTAGTCCCACCTAGAGCTCCAAACGGAGCCTCACCTGTAGTCCCACCTGTAGTCCCACCTATAGTCCCACCTGTAGTCCCACCTGTAGTCCCACCTGTTGTCCAACCTGTAGTCCCACCTAGAGCTCCAAATGGAGCCTTACCTGTAGTCCCACCTGTAGTCCCACCTGTAGTCCCACATGTAGTCCCACCTAGAGTCCCACCTGTAGTCCCACCTAGAGTCCCACCTGTAGTCCCACCTGTAGTCCCACCTACAGCTCCACGCGGAGCCTCACCTGTAGTCCCACCTGTAGTCCCACCTGTAGTCCAACCTAGAGTCCCACCTGTAGTCCCACCTGTAGTCCCACCTGTAGTCCCACCTAGAGTCCCACCTAGAGTCCCACCTGTAATCCCACCTAGAGCTCCAAACGGAGCCTCACCTGTAGTCCCACCTGTAGTCCCACCTGTAGTCCCACCTGTAGTCCCACCTGTAGTCCCACCTAGAGCTCCAAACGGAGCCTCACCTGTAGTCCCACCTGTAGTCCCACCTAGAGCTCCAAACGGAGCCTCACCTGTAGTCCCACCTGTAGTCCCACCTGTAGTCCCACCTGTAGTCCCACCTAGAGTCCCACCTGTAGTCCCACCTAGAGTCCCACCTGTAGTCCCACCTAGAGTCCCACCTGTAATCCCACCTGTATTCCCACCTGTAGTCCCACCTACAGCTCCAAACAGAGCCTCACCTGTAGTCCCACCTGTAGTCCCACCTGTAGTCCCACCTGTAGTCCCACCTAGAGTCCCACCTGTAGTCCCACCTGTAGTCCCACCTACAGCTCCAAACGGAGCCTCACCTGTGGTCCCACCTGTAGTCCTGCCTGTAGTCCTGCCTGTAGTCCCACCTGTAGTCCCACCTGTAGTCCCACCTGTAGTCCCACCTAGAGTCCCACCTGTTGTCCCACCTGTAGTCTTACCTGTAGTCCAACCTGTAGTCCCACCTGTAGTTTCACCTGTAGTCCCACCTAGAGTCCCACCTGTAGTCCCACTGTCACATTCTGACCTTAGTTCTGTTATTATATCTTTGTTTTAGTATGTTCAGGATGTGAGTTGGGTGGGTTGTCTATGTTCGATTTTCCATAATTTGGGATTTCTGTGTTCGGCCTAGTATAGTTCTCAATCGGAGGCATCATTGTCCCTGATTGAGAATCATACTTAGGTAGCCTGGTTTCACTTTTGAGTTGTTGGTGTTTATTGTGTGTGTCGCCAGACAGGTCTGTTTCGGTTTTCGTTCATTTACTTTATTGTTTTGTATTTCAGTGTTCATTTTGATTTATTAAAGATTACATCATGAACACTTACCACACTGCGAATTGGTCCTCCGATTCTTCTCGCTGCTCCTCCTCAGAAGAGGAGGACGAGATCCGTTACACACACCTGTAGTCCCACCTGTAGTCCCACCTGTAGTCCCACCTGTAGTCCCACCTAGAGCTCCAAACGGAGCCTCACCTGTTGTCCCACCTGTTGTCCCACCTGTAGTCCCACCTGTAGTCCCACCTGTAGTCCCAGCTGTAGTTTCACCTGTAGTCCCACCTAGAGTCCCACCTGTAGTCCCACCTGTAGTCCCACCTAGAGCTCCAAACGGAGCCTCACCTGTAGTCCCACCTGTAGTCCCAACTGTAGTCCCACCTGTAGTCCCACCTGTAGTTTCACCTGTAGTCCCACCTAGAGTCCCACCTGTAGTCCCACATGTAGTCCCACCTAGAGCTCCAAACGGAGCCTCACCTGTAGTCCCACCTGTAGTCCCACCTATAGTCCCACCTGTAGTCCCACCTGTAGTCCCACCTGTTGTCCAACCTGTAGTCCCACCTAGAGCTCCAAACGGAGCCTTACCTGTAGTCCCACCTGTAGTCCCACATGTAGTCCCACCTAGAGTCCCACCTGTAGTCCCACCTAGAGTCCCACCTGTACTCCCACCTGTAGTCCCACCTACAGCTCCAAGCGGAGCCTCACCTGTAGTCCCACCTGTAGTCCCACCTGTAGTCCCACCTGTAGTCCAACCTAGAGTCCCACCTGTAGTCCCACCTGTAGTCCCACCTGTAGTCCCACCTAGAGTCCCACCTAGAGTCCCACCTGTAATCCCACCTAGAGCTCCAAACGGAGCCTCACCTGTAGTCCCACCTGTAGTCCCACCTGTAGTCCCACCTGTAGTCCCACCTAGAGTCCCACCTGTAGTCCCACCTAGAGTCCCACCTGTAGTCCCACCTAGAGTCCCACCTGTAATCCCACCTGTATTCCCACCTGTAGTCCCACCTACAGCTCCAAACGGAGCCTCACCTGTAGTCCCACCTGTAGTCCCACCTGTAGTCCCACCTGTAGTCCCACCTAGAGCTCCAAACGGAGCCTCACCTGTTGTCCCACCTGTTGTCCCACCTGTAGTCCCACCTGTAGTCCCACCTGTAGTCCCAGCTATAGTTTCACCTGTAGTCCCACCTAGAGTCCCACCTGTGGTCCCACCTGTAGTCCCACCTAGAGCTCCAAACGGAGCCTCACCTGTAGTCCCACCTGTAGTCCCACCTGTAGTCCCACCTGTAGTCCCACCTGTAGTCCCACCTAGAGCTCCAAACGGAGCCTCACCTGTTGTCCCACCTGTTGTCCCACCTGTAGTCCCACCTGTAGTCCCACCTGTAGTCCCAGCTGTAGTTTCACCTGTAGTCCCACCTAGATTCCCACCTGTAGTCCCACCTGTAGTCCCACCTAGAGCTCCAAACGGAGCCTAACCTGTAGTCCCACCTGTAGTCCCACCTGTAGTCCCACCTGTTGTCCAACCTGTAGTCCCACCTAGAGCTCCAAACGGAGCCTCACCTGTAGTCCCACCTGTAGTCCCACCTGTAGTCCCACCTAGAGTCCCACCTGTAGTCCCACCTGTAGTCCCACCTACAGCTCCAAATGGAGCCTCACCTGTTGTCCCACCTGTAGTCCCACCTGTAGTCCCACCTGTAGTCCCACCTAGAGTCCCACCTAGAGTCCCACCTGTAGTCCCACCTAGAGTCCCACCTGTAATCCCACCTGTAGTCCCACCTAGAGTCCCACCTAGAGTCCCACCTGTAGTCCCACCTGTAGTCCCACCTGTAGTCCCACCTAGAGTCCCACCTGTAGTCCCACCTAGAGTCCCACCTGTAGTCCCACCTACAGCTCCAAATGGAGCCTCACCTGTTGTCCCACCTGTAGTCCCACCTGTAGTCCCGCCTGTAGTCCCACCTGTAGTCCCACCTGTTGTCCCACCTGTAGTCCCACCTGTTGTCCCACCTAGAGTACCACCTGTTGTCCCACCTGTAGTCTTACCTGTAGTCCAACCTGTAGTCCCACCTGTAGTTTCACCTGTAGTCCCACCTAGAGTCCCACCTGTAGTCCCACTGTCACGTTCTGACCTTAGTTCTGTTATTGAATCTTTGTTTTAGTATGTTCAGGATGTGAGTTGGGTGGGTTCTATGTTCGATTTTCCATAATTTGGGATTTCTGTGTTCGGCCTAGTATAGTTCTCAATCAGAGGCATCGTTGTCCCTGATTGAGAATCATACTTAGGTAGCCTGGTTTCACTTTTGAGTTGTTGGTGTTTATTGTGTGTGTCGCCAGACAGGACTGTTTCGGTTTTCGTTCATTCACTTTATTGTTTTGTATTTCAGTGTTCATTTTGATTTATTAAAGATTACATCATGAACACTTACGACACTGCGCATTGGTCCTCCGATTCTTCTCGCTACTCCTCCTCAGAAGAGGAGGACGAGATCCGTTACACACACCTGTAGTCCCACCTGTAGTCCCACCTGTAGTCCCACCTGTAGTCTAACCAGTAGTCCCACCTGTAGTCTAACCAGTAGTCCCACCTGTAGTCTAACCAGTAGACCCACCTGTAGTCCCACATGTAGTCCCACCTGTAGTCCCACCTGTAGTCCCACCTGTAGTCCCACCTGTAGTCCCACCTGTAATCCCTCCTGTAGTCTCACCTGTAGTCCCACCTGTAGTCCACCTGTAATCCCACCTGTAATCTCACCTGTAGTTTCACCTGTAGTCCCACCTGTAGTCCCAGCTGTAGTTTCACCTGTAGTCCCACCTAGAGTCCCACCTGTAGTCCCACCTGTAGTCCCACCTAGAGCTCCAAACGGAGCCTCACCTGTAGTCCCACCTGTAGTCCCACCTGTAGTCCCACCTGTAGTCCCACCTGTAGTCCCACCTAGAGCTCCAAACGGAGCCTCACCTGTTGTCCCACCTGTTGTCCCACCTGTAGTCCCGCCTGTAGTCCCACCTGTAGTCCCACCTGTTGTCCCACCTGTAGTCCCACCTGTTGTCCCACCTAGAGTACCACCTGTTGTCCCACCTGTAGTCTTACCTGTAGTCCAACCTGTAGTCCCACCTGTAGTTTCACCTGTAGTCCCACCTAGAGTCCCACCTGTAGTCCCACTGTCACATTCTGACCTTAGTTCTGTTATTATATCTTTGTTTTATTATGTTCAGGATGTGAGTTGGGTGGGTTGTCTATGTTCGATTTTCCATAATTTGGGATTTCTGTGTTCGGCCTAGTATAGTTCTCAATCAGAGGCATCGTTGTCCCTGATTGAGAATCATACTTAGGTAGCCTGGTTTCACTTTTGAGTTGTTGGTGTTTATTGTGTGTGTCGCCAGACAGGACTGTTTCGGTTTTCGTTCATTCACTTTATTGTTTTGTATTTCAGTGTTCATTTTGATTTATTAAAGATTACATCATGAACACTTACGACACTGCGCATTGGTCCTCCGATTCTTCTCGCTACTCCTCCTCAGAAGAGGAGGACGAGATCCGTTACACACACCTGTAGTCCCACCTGTAGTCCCACCTGTAGTCCCACCTGTAGTCCCACCTGTAGTCCCACCTGTAGTCTAACCAGTAGTCCCACCTGTAGTCTAACCAGTAGTCCCACCTGTAGTCTAACCAGTAGACCCACCTGTAGTCCCACATGTAGTCCCACATGTAGTCCCACCCGTAGTCCCACCTGTAGTCCCACCTGTAGTCCCACCTGTAGTCCCACCTGTAATCCCTCCTGTAGTCTCACCTGTAGTCCCACCTGTAGTCCCACCTGTAATCCCACCTGTAATCCCACCTGTAGTTTCACCTGTAGTCCCACCTGTAGTCCCACCAGTAATTTGACCTGTAGTCCCACCTGTAGTCCCACCTGGAGTTTTACCTGTAGTCTACCTGTCCTCTCTACTCTACTCTACTCTACTCTACTCTACTCTACTCTACTCTACTCTACTCTCTCCTCTGCTCTACTCTGCTCTGCTGTCCTTTCTACTCTACTCTGTTCTACTCTCATCTCCTCTCTCCTCTTCCCTCTCCTCTAAAAAACTCTCCCTTCCTCCGCTCTCCTCTTCTCTCTTCTATGCTGCTCTACTCTCCTCTCTCCACTACTCTCCTCTCTACTCTACTCTGCTCTACTCTCATCTCCTCTCTCCTCTTCCCTCTCCTCTAAAAAACTCTCCCTTCCTCCGCTCTCCTCTTCTCTCTTCTATGCTGCTCTACTCTCCTCTCTCCACTACTCTCCTCTCCACTACTCTCCTCTCTCCACTACTCTCTTCTCCTCTCTCCACTGTTCTCCTCTACCTGTAGTCTACCTGTCCTCTCTACTCTACTCTACTCTACTCTACTCTACTCTACTCTACTCTACTCTACTCTACTCTACTCTACTCTCTCTAATCTCCTCTACTCTCCTCTACACTCATCTACTCTCCTCTGCTCTAATCTAATCTATCCCCTCCTCTTCCCTCTACTCTACTCTGCTGTTCACTGCCGTCTCCTCTCTCTTTTACTCTGCTCTCCTTCTCTACGCAACTCTCATCTCCTCTCTGCTCTCCTCTCCTCTATTGTCATCTCCTCTCTCCTCTACTCTCCTCTCTCCTCTACTCTCCTCTACTCCGCTCTAATCTCCTCTCTCCTCTGCCCTCTCCTCTCCTCCTCTCTCCCTTCCTCTCCACTCTCCTCTACTCTCCTCTCCTCTTCGCTCCTGTCCTATCCTCTACTGTCCTCTCCTCTCCTCCTCTACTCTCCTCTACTCTCCTCTACTCTCCTCTACTCTCCTCTCCTCTACTCTCCTCTACTTTGCTCTAATCTCCTCTATCCTCTTGTGTCCTGAAAGAGGACCCAAAAGCGACTTGGCGAAAACAGAGTCTTTAATCCAGTAAAGCAAATACAATCAAAAAACACAACTTTCACTCGAAATGACGAGGACAAACTGGAGACTCGATCCTGAACAGCAGGTGAACAGCAGGTTGCCTCGGGAAGGCACTTGAACCAGACAGACTCAGACACCTGCTCACCACGCAGCATCCGAGGAAAACACGACACGACAGGGCGATACACAAACACAGCACGGTGAATTCTAGACAAGGAACCGACAGGGCAGAAACGAATAACAAGGAGAGAAATAGGGACTCTAATCAGGGAAAAGGATCGGAACAGGTGTGGGAAGGCTAAATGATGATTAGGGGAATAGGAACAGCTGGGAGCAGGAACGGAACGATAGAGAGAAGAGAGAGCGAGAGAGTGAGAGAGGGAGGGGGAGAGAGAGGGATAGAAAGAGGGAAAGAACCTAATAAGACCAGCAGAGGGAAACGAATAGAATGGGGAGCACAGGGACAAGACATGATAATAAATGACAAAACATGACACACTTTTTACATTATGCAGGTTTCTCTGATCAAAAAGCCTAAACTAAATGTCACACAATCAAATAAAAAATGCACTGACTTGTTAACAGATAACATATCCTAACAACAGGACAGGTCAAAGTTAAATGGACAATATGGAATTGACAATCAGGTTACTGACATCTGCTGAACGGAAGTTTCACCTCATGGGCTAAATGGTCATGATCAGTGGTTTCAAGTTTGTATCCGTCAATGTTTGACGAGCTGATTATAGTAAAAAATATATATATTTCTGCATTTCCCGCTGTGTAAACACATTTCAACTAGGCTCAGGATAACTCCTGATAAAGTTGGGTAGCTGATATTCAGGGCTAAATAGACTAAATGACTAGTCACAGGAATCAGGACTAATAAAGTCAATGCAACGGCCTGTTTTTACACACGGTGTGTCTACCTCATGGAAGAGCATTCATAACATTCCATTGTGGGCCGACACAGTAGACTACACCCCAGTAAGCACGGACTGGCGCTGATGTCTCTTGGACGTCTTTTTTTGGTGTTTTACAAATGGTAGGCCGACCATATACTGAAGCTCACCACCTGCCTCAATCTGCATCATCCAGTCACAGCCAGCTCAGACTAACATCTTGGTTAATAACTGGGGAACATGGTCTTGTTCTGTCAAATGTGAGCAGAGAGCACCTTAATGTTACTGGTCTGTCAGGCTTCACTGGTGTTGAAGAGGAGACTGAAAAAGAGAAATATCTTAATGTACTGCTTATATTGCATACTACCGTAAAAACTATACTTTTGTGCAGTGAAATTTAAGCTCTGATTGATGACTTGTTCTTGGGTACTACTAGCTAGGTCAGCTGGTGTGTGAGTGTAATATGAATAAGCTAAGCGTCAGTACAGAGACAAAGTGGAATCTCAATTCAATGGCTCAGGCATAAGAGGCATGTGGCAGGGTCTACAGTCAATCACGGACTACAAGAAGAAACCCAGCCCAGTCACGGACCAGGATGTCTTGCTCCCAGGCAGACTAAATAACTTTTTTGCCCACTTTGAGGACAATCCAGTGCCACTGACACGGCCTGCAACGAAAACATGCGGTCTCTCCTTCACTGCAGCCGAGGTGAGTAAGACATTTAAACGTGTTAACCCTCGCAAGGCTGCAGGCCCAGACGGCATCCCCAGCCGCGCCCTCAGAGCATGCGCAGACCAGCTGGCTGGTGTGTTTACGGACATATTCAATCAATCCCTATACCAGTCTGCTGTTCCCACATGCTTCAAGAGGGCCACCATTGTTCCTGTTCCCAAGAAAGCTAAGGTAACTGAGCTAAACGACGACCGCCCCGTAGCACTCACTTCCGTCATCATGAAGTGCTTTGAGAGACTAGTCAAGGACCATATCACCTCCACCCTACCTGACACCCTAGACCCACTCAAATTTGCTTACCGCCCAAATAGGTCCACAGACGATGCAATCTCAACCACACTGCACACTGCCCTAACCCACCTGGACAAGAGGAATACCTATGTGAGAATGCTGTTCATCGACTACAGCTCTGCATTCAACACCATAGTACCCTCCAAGCTCGTCATCAAGCTCGAGACCCTGGGTCTCGACCCCGCCCTGTGCAACTGGGTACTGGACTTCCTGACGGGCCACCCCAGGTGGTGAGGGTAGGCAACAACATCTCCTCCCCGCTGATCCTCAACACGGGGGGCCCCACAAGGGTGCGTTCTGAGCCCTCTCCTGTACTCCCTGTTCACCCACGACTGCGTGGCCACGCACGCCTCCAACTCAATCATCAAGTTTGCGGACGACACAACAGTGGTAGGCTTGATTACCAACAACGACGAGACGGCCTACAGGAAGGAGGTGAGGGCCCTCGAAGTGTGGTGTCAGGAAAATAACCTCACACTCAACGTCAACAAAACTAAGGAGATGATTGTGGACTTCAGGAAACAGCAGAGGGAACACCCCCCTATCAACATCGATGGAACAGTAGTGGAGAGGGTAGCAAGTTTTAAGTTCCTCGGCATACACATCACAGACAAACTGAATTGGTCCACTCACACTGACAGCGTCGTGAAGAAGGCGCAGCAGCGCCTCTTCAACCTCAGGAGGCTGAAGAAATTTGGCTTGTCACCAAAAGCACTCACACACTTCTACAGATGCACAATCGAGAGCATCCTGGCGGGCTGTATCACCACCTGGTACGGCAACTGCTCCGCCCTCAACCGTAAGGCTCTCCAGAGGGTAGTGAGGACTGCACAACGCATCACCGGGGGCAAACTACCTGCCCTCCAGGACACCTACACCACCCGATGTTACAGGAAGGCCATAAAGATCATCAAGGACATCAACCACCCGAACCACTGCCTGTTCACCCCGCTATCATCCAGAAGGCGAGGTCAGTACAGGTGCATCAAAGCTGGGACTGAGAGACTGAAAAACAGCTTCTATCTCAAGGCCATCAGACTGTTAAACAGCCACCACTAACATTGAGTGGCTGCTGCCAACACACTGTCATTGACACTGACCCAACTCCAGCCACTTTAATAATGGGAATTGTTGGGAAATGATGTAAATATAACACTAGCCACTTTAAACAATGCTACCTTATATAATGTTACTTACCCTACATTATTCATCTCATATGCATATGTATATACTGTACTCTACATCATCGACTGCATCCTTATGTAATACATGTATCACTAGCCACTTTAACTATGCCACTTTGTTTACTTTGTCTACACACTCATCTCATATGTATATACTGTACTCGATACCATTTACTGTATGCTGCTCTGTACCTTCACTCATTCATATATCCTTATGTACATATTCCTTATCCCCTTACACTGTGTATAAGACAGTAGTTTTGGAATTGTTAGTTAGATTACTTGTTGGTTATCACTGCATTGTCGGAACTAGAAGCACAAGCATTTCGCTACACTCGCATTAACATCTGCTAACCATGTGTATGTGACAAATACAATTTGATTTGATTTGATTGGAATAATAATGGTATGAAAGTTAGTAATAAATGAGTAAATGACATGCTTGTTCTGTCCCTTTTAGAGAAAGATTGCAGACAAGAGTTGACATTGTCTCAGGGACAAGATTCAGAGAGAAAAGAGGGCAGAGAAGGACAAGAAGAGAAGTGGGGCAGCAGTCTCAAATAGTGTTTCATGGACATCTTAGGTTTTCAGGACCACTGGTCAGGCGCGTGACACCACTTTGAATGTCCCATTCACAGCTGAAAGAGAGAGCCAGGGAGCGTCAGAGAGACCAACAAGAGGTAGATGAGGAAATGGGAGAAGGAGCCAGATAGGAGGTAGAAGGACCAACTGATGAAGTAGAAGAAGAGTTAGGAGAGACAAGACAATGAAAATTATTATTGAGGAAACAGGAGGATGACATATATATGAAGAGAGGAATGGAGACAGGAAGGACCAGGCTCAAGATAACCAGGTTTCACACCTAGAGCTCCAAACGGAGCCTCACCTGTAGTCCCACCTGTAGTCCCACCCGTAGTCCCACCTGTAGTCCCACCTAGAGCTCCAAACGGAGCCTCACCTGTAGTCCCACCTGTAGTCCCACCTGTAGTCCCACCTGTAGTCCCACCTAGAGTCCCACCTGTAGTCCCACCCGTAGTCCCACCTGTAGTCCCACCTAGAGCTACAAATGGAGCCTCACCTGTAGTCCCACCTGTTGTCCAACCTGTAGTCCCACCTAGAGCTCCAAACGGAGCCTCACCTGTAGTCCCACCTGCAGTCCCACCTGTAGTCCCACCTGTAGTCCCACCTAGAGTCCCACCTGTAGTCCCACCTAGAGTCCCACCTACAGCTCCAAACGGAGCCTCACCTGTTGTCCCACCTGTAGTCCCACCTGTAGTCCCCCCTGTAGTCCCACCTAGAGTCCCACCTAGAGTCCCACCTAGAGTCCCACCTGTAGTCCCACCTAGAGTCCCACCTGTAGTCCCACCTAGAGTCCCACCTGTAGTCCAACCTGTAGTCCCACCTACAGCTCCAAACGGAGCCTCACCTGTTGTCCCACCTGTTGTCCCACCTGTAGTCCCACCTGTAGTCCCACCAGTAGTCCCACATGTAGTCCCACCTGTAGTTTCACCTGTAGTCCCACCTAGAGTCCCACCTGTAGTCCCACCTGTAGTCCCACCTAGAGCTCCAAACGGAGCCTCACCTGTAGTCCCACCTGTAGTCCCAACTGTAGTCCCACCTGTAGTCCCACCTGTAGTTTCACCTGTAGTCCCACCTAGAGTCCCACCTGTAGTCCCACATGTAGTCCCACCTAGAGCTCCAAACGGAGCCTCACCTGTAGTCCCACCTGTAGTCCCACCTATAGTCCCACCTGTAGTCCCACCTGTAGTCCCACCTGTTGTCCAACCTGTAGTCCCACCTACAGCTCCAAATGGAGCCTTCACCTGTAGTCCCACCTGTAGTCCCACCTGTAGTCCCACCTGTAGTCCCACCTAGAGTCCCACCTGTAGTCCCACCTCCCAGAGTCCCACCTGTAGTCCCACCTGTAGTCCCACCTACAGAGTCCCACCTGTAGTCCCACCTGTAGTCCCACCTGTAGTCCAACCTAGAGTCCCACCTGTAGTCCCACCTGTAGTCCCACCTGTAGTCCCACCTAGAGTCCCACCTGTAGTCCCACCTGTAATCCCACCTCCCAGAGCTCCAAACGGAGCCTCACCTGTAGTCCCACCTGTAGTCCCACCTGTAGTCCCACCTGTAGTCCCACCTGTAGTCCCACCTCCCAGAGCTCCAACGGAGCCTCACCTGTAGTCCCACCTGTAGTCCCACCTAGAGCTCCAAACGGAGCCTCACCTGTAGTCCCACCTGTAGTCCCACCTGTAGTCCCACCTGTAGTCCCACCTAGAGTCCCACCTGTAGTCCCACCTAGAGTCCCACCTGTAGTCCCACCTAGAGTCCCACCTGTAATCCCACCTGTATTCCCACCTGTAGTCCCACCTACAGCTCCAAACAGAGCCTCACCTGTAGTCCCACCTGTAGTCCCACCTGTAGTCCCACCTGTAGTCCCACCTAGAGTCCCACCTGTAGTCCCACCTGTAGTCCCACCTACAGCTCCAAACGGAGCCTCACCTGTGGTCCCACCTGTAGTCCTGCCTGTAGTCCTGCCTGTAGTCCCACCTGTAGTCCCACCTGTAGTCCCACCTGTAGTCCCACCTAGAGTCCCACCTGTTGTCCCACCTGTAGTCTTACCTGTAGTCCAACCTGTAGTCCCACCTGTAGTTTCACCTGTAGTCCCACCTAGAGTCCCACCTGTAGTCCCACTGTCACATTCTGACCTTAGTTCTGTTATTATATCTTTGTTTTAGTATGTTCAGGATGTGAGTTGGGTGGGTTGTCTATGTTCGATTTTCCATAATTTGGGATTTCTGTGTTCGGCCTAGTATAGTTCTCAATCGGAGGCATCATTGTCCCTGATTGAGAATCATGTAGGTAGCCTGGTTTCACTTTTGAGTTGTTGGTGTTTATTGTGTGTGTCGCCAGACAGGTCTGTTTCGGTTTTCGTTCATTTACTTTATTGTTTTGTATTTCAGTGTTCATTTTGATTTATTAAAGATTACATCATGAACACTTACCACACTGAATTGGTCCTCCGATTCTTCTCGCTGCTCCTCCTCAGAAGAGGAGGACGAGATCCGTTACACACACCTGTAGTCCCACCTGTAGTCCCACCTGTAGTCCCACCTGTAGTCCCACCTAGAGCTCCAAACGGAGCCTCACCTGTTGTCCCACCTGTTGTCCCACCTGTAGTCCCACCTGTAGTCCCACCTGTAGTCCCAGCTGTAGTTTCACCTGTAGTCCCACCTAGAGTCCCACCTGTAGTCCCACCTGTAGTCCCACCTAGAGCTCCAAACGGAGCCTCACCTGTAGTCCCACCTGTAGTCCCAACTGTAGTCCCACCTGTAGTCCCACCTGTAGTTTCACCTGTAGTCCCACCTAGAGTCCCACCTGTAGTCCCACATGTAGTCCCACCTAGAGCTCCAAACGGAGCCTCACCTGTAGTCCCACCTGTAGTCCCACCTATAGTCCCACCTGTAGTCCCACCTGTAGTCCCACCTGTTGTCCAACCTGTAGTCCCACCTAGAGCTCCAAACGGAGCCTTACCTGTAGTCCCACCTGTAGTCCCACCTGTAGTCCCACATGTAGTCCCACCTAGAGTCCCACCTGTAGTCCCACCTAGAGTCCCACCTGTACTCCCACCTGTAGTCCCACCTACAGTCGGAGCCTGACCCACCTGTAGTCCCACCTGTAGTCCCACCTGTAGTCCCACCTGTAGTCCAACCTAGAGTCCCACCTGTAGTCCCACCTGTAGTCCCACCTGTAGTCCCACCTAGAGTCCCACCTAGAGTCCCACCTGTAATCCCACCTAGAGCTCCAAACGGAGCCTCACCTCACCTGTAGTCCACCTGTAGTCCCACCTGTAGTCCCACCTGAGTCCCACCTAGAGTCCCACCTGTAGTCCCACCTAGAGTCCCACCTGTAGTCCCACCTAGAGTCCCACCTGTAATCCCACCTGTATTCCCACCTGTAGTCCCACCTACAGCTCCAAACGGAGCCTCACCTGTAGTCCCACCTGTAGTCCCACCTGTAGTCCCACCTGTAGTTTTAGTCCCACCTAGAGCTCCAAACGGAGCCTCACCTGTTGTCCCACCTGTTGTCCCACCTGTAGTCCCACCTGTAGTCCCACCTGTAGTCCCAGCTGTAGTTTCACCTGTAGTCCCACCTAGAGTCCCACCTGTGGTCCCACCTGTAGTCCAAGAGCTCCAAACGGAGCCTCACCTGTAGTCCCACCTGTAGTCCCACCTGTAGTCCCACCTGTAGTCCCACCTGTAGTCCCACCTAGAGCTCCAAACGGAGCCTCACCTGTTGTCCCACCTGTTGTCCCACCTGTAGTCCCACCTGTAGTCCCACCTGTAGTCCCAGCTGTAGTTTCACCTGTAGTCCCACCTAGATTCCCACCTGTAGTCCCACCTGTAGTCCCACCTAGAGCTCCAAACGGAGCCTAACCTGTAGTCCCACCTGTAGTCCCACCTGTAGTCCCACCTGTTGTCCACCTGTAGTCCCACCTAGAGCTCCAAACGGAGCCTCACCTGTAGTCCCACCTGTAGTCCCACCTGTAGTCCCACCTAGAGTCCCACCTGTAGTCCCACCTGTAGTCCCACCTACAGCTCCAAATGGAGCCTCACCTGTTGTCCCACCTGTAGTCCCACCTGTAGTCCCACCTGTAGTCCCACCTAGAGTCCCACCTAGAGTCCCACCTGTAGTCCCACCTAGAGTCCCACCTGTAATCCCACCTGTAGTCCCACCTAGAGTCCCAAGAGTCCCACCTGTAGTCCCACCTGTAGTCCCACCTGTAGTCCCACCTAGAGTCCCACCTGTAGTCCCACCTAGAGTCCCACCTGTAGTCCCACCTACAGCTCCAAATGGAGCCTCACCTGTTGTCCCACCTGTAGTCCCACCTGTAGTCCCGCCTGTAGTCCCACCTGTAGTCCCACCTGTAGTCCCACCTGTAGTCCCACCTGTTGTCCCACCTAGAGTACCACCTGTTGTCCCACCTGTAGTCTTACCTGTAGTCCAACCTGTAGTCCCACCTGTAGTCCCACCTGTAGTCCCACCTGTAGTCCAACCTAGAGTCCCACCTGTAGTCCCACCTGTAGTCCCACCTAGAGTCCCACCTGTAATCCCACCTAGAGCTCCAAACGGAGCCTCACCTGTAGTCCCACCTGTAGTCCCACCTGTAGTCCCACCTGTAGTCCCACCTAGAGTCCCACCTGTAGTCCCACCTAGAGTCCCACCTGTAGTCCCACCTAGAGTCCCACCTGTAATCCCACCTGTATTCCCACCTGTAGTCCCACCTACAGCTCCAAACGGAGCCTCACCTGTAGTCCCACCTGTAGTCCCACCTGTAGTCCCACCTGTAGTCCCACCTAGAGCTCCAAACGGAGCCTCACCTGTTGTCCCACCTGTTGTCCCACCTGTAGTCCCACCTGTAGTCCCACCTGTAGTCCCAGCTGTAGTTTCACCTGTAGTCCCACCTAGAGTCCCACCTGTGGTCCCACCTGTAGTCCCACCTAGAGCTCCAAACGGAGCCTCACCTGTAGTCCCACCTGTAGTCCCACCTGTAGTCCCACCTGTAGTCCCACCTGTAGTCCCACCTAGAGCTCCAAACGGAGCCTCACCTGTTGTCCCACCTGTTGTCCCACCTGTAGTCCCACCTGTAGTCCCACCTGTAGTCCCAGCTGTAGTTTCACCTGTAGTCCCACCTAGATTCCCACCTGTAGTCCCACCTGTAGTCCCACCTAGAGCTCCAAACGGAGCCTAACCTGTAGTCCCACCTGTAGTCCCACCTGTAGTCCCACCTGTTGTCCAACCTGTAGTCCCACCTAGAGCTCCAAACGGAGCCTCACCTGTAGTCCCACCTGTAGTCCCACCTGTAGTCCCACCTAGAGTCCCACCTGTAGTCCCACCTGTAGTCCCACCTACAGCTCCAAATGGAGCCTCACCTGTTGTCCCACCTGTAGTCCCACCTGTAGTCCCACCTGTAGTCCCACCTAGAGTCCCACCTAGAGTCCCACCTGTAGTCCCACCTAGAGTCCCACCTGTAATCCCACCTGTAGTCCCACCTAGAGTCCCACCTAGAGTCCCACCTGTAGTCCCACCTGTAGTCCCACCTGTAGTCCCACCTAGAGTCCCACCTGTAGTCCCACCTAGAGTCCCACCTGTAGTCCCACCTACAGCTCCAAATGGAGCCTCACCTGTTGTCCCACCTGTAGTCCCACCTGTAGTCCCGCCTGTAGTCCCACCTGTAGTCCCACCTGTTGTCCCACCTGTAGTCCCACCTGTTGTCCCACCTAGAGTACCACCTGTTGTCCCACCTGTAGTCTTACCTGTAGTCCAACCTGTAGTCCCACCTGTAGTTTCACCTGTAGTCCCACCTAGAGTCCCACCTGTAGTCCCACTGTCACGTTCTGACCTTAGTTCTGTTATTGAATCTTTGTTTTAGTATGTTCAGGATGTGAGTTGGGTGGGTTGTCTATGTTCGATTTTCCATAATTTGGGATTTCTGTGTTCGGCCTAGTATAGTTCTCAATCAGAGGCATCGTTGTCCCTGATTGAGAATCATACTTAGGTAGCCTGGTTTCACTTTTGAGTTGTTGGTGTTTATTGTGTGTGTCGCCAGACAGGACTGTTTCGGTTTTCGTTCATTCACTTTATTGTTTTGTATTTCAGTGTTCATTTTGATTTATTAAAGATTACATCATGAACACTTACGACACTGCGCATTGGTCCTCCGATTCTTCTCGCTACTCCTCCTCAGAAGAGGAGGACGAGATCCGTTACACACACCTGTAGTCCCACCTGTAGTCCCACCTGTAGTCCCACCTGTAGTCTAACCAGTAGTCCCACCTGTAGTCTAACCAGTAGTCCCACCTGTAGTCTAACCAGTAGACCCACCTGTAGTCCCACATGTAGTCCCACCTGTAGTCCCACCTGTAGTCCCACCTGTAGTCCCACCTGTAGTCCCACCTGTAATCCCTCCTGTAGTCTCACCTGTAGTCCCACCTGTAGTCCACCTGTAATCCCACCTGTAATCTCACCTGTAGTTTCACCTGTAGTCCCACCTGTAGTCCCAGCTGTAGTTTCACCTGTAGTCCCACCTAGAGTCCCACCTGTAGTCCCACCTGTAGTCCCACCTAGAGCTCCAAACGGAGCCTCACCTGTAGTCCCACCTGTAGTCCCACCTGTAGTCCCACCTGTAGTCCCACCTGTAGTCCCACCTAGAGCTCCAAACGGAGCCTCACCTGTTGTCCCACCTGTTGTCCCACCTGTAGTCCCACCTGTAGTCCCACCTGTAGTCCCAGCTGTAGTTTCACCTGTAGTCCCACCTAGATTCCCACCTGTAGTCCCACCTGTAGTCCCACCTAGAGCTCCAAACGGAGCCTAACCTGTAGTCCCACCTGTAGTCCCACCTGTAGTCCCACCTGTTGTCCAACCTGTAGTCCCACCTAGAGATCCAAACGGAGCCTCACCTGTAGTCCCACCTGTAGTCCCACCTAGAGTCCCACCTGTAGTCCCACCTAGAGTCCCACCTGTAGTCCCACCTGTAGTCCCACCTACAGCTCCAAATGGAGCCTCACCTGTTGTCCCACCTGTAGTCCCACCTGTAGTCCCACCTGTAGTCCCACCTAGAGTCCCACCTAGAGTCCCACCTGTAGTCCCACCTGTAGTCCCACCTAGATTCCCACCTGTAGTCCCACCTAGATTCCCACCTGTAGTCCCACCTGTAGTCCCACCTGTAGTCCCACCTAGAGTCCCACCTAGAGTCCCACCTGTAGTCCCACCTAGAGTCCCACCTGTAGTCCCACCTAGAGTCCCACCTGTAGTCCCACCTGTAGTCCCACCTGCAGCTCCAAACGGAGCCTCACCTGTTGTCCCACCTGTTGTCCCACCTGTAGTTTCACCTGTAGTCCCACCTAGAGTCCCACCTGTAGTCCCACCTGTAGTCCCACCTAGAGCTCCAAACAGAGCCTCACCTGTAGTCCCACCTGTAGTCCCACCTGTAGTCCCACCTAGAGCTCCAAACGGAGCCTCACCTGTACTCCCACCTGTAGTCCCACCTGTAGTCCCACATGTAGTCCCACCTAGAGCTCCAAACGGAGCCTCACCTGTAGTCCCACCTGTAGTCCCACCTGTAGTCCCACCTAGAGTCCCACCTGTAGTCCCACCTAGAGTCCCACCTGTAGTCCCACCTACAGCTCCAAACGGAGCCTCACCTGCTGTCCCACCTGTAGTCCCACCTGTAGTCCCGCCTGTAGTCCCACCTGTAGTCCCACCTGTTGTCCCACCTGTAGTCCCACCTGTTGTCCCACCTAGAGTACCACCTGTTGTCCCACCTGTAGTCTTACCTGTAGTCCAACCTGTAGTCCCACCTGTAGTTTCACCTGTAGTCCCACCTAGAGTCCCACCTGTAGTCCCACTGTCACATTCTGACCTTAGTTCTGTTATTATATCTTTGTTTTATTATGTTCAGGATGTGAGTTGGGTGGGTTGTCTATGTTCGATTTTCCATAATTTGGGATTTCTGTGTTCGGCCTAGTATAGTTCTCAATCAGAGGCATCGTTGTCCCTGATTGAGAATCATACTTAGGTAGCCTGGTTTCACTTTTGAGTTGTTGGTGTTTATTGTGTGTGTCGCCAGACAGGACTGTTTCGGTTTTCGTTCATTCACTTTATTGTTTTGTATTTCAGTGTTCATTTTGATTTATTAAAGATTACATCATGAACACTTACGACACTGCGCATTGGTCCTCCGATTCTTCTCGCTACTCCTCCTCAGAAGAGGAGGACGAGATCCGTTACACACACCTGTAGTCCCACCTGTAGTCCCACCTGTAGTCCCACCTGTAGTCCCACCTGTAGTCCCACCTGTAGTCTAACCAGTAGTCCCACCTGTAGTCTAACCAGTAGTCCCACCTGTAGTCTAACCAGTAGACCCACCTGTAGTCCCACATGTAGTCCCACATGTAGTCCCACCCGTAGTCCCACCTGTAGTCCCACCTGTAGTCCCACCTGTAGTCCCACCTGTAATCCCTCCTGTAGTCTCACCTGTAGTCCCACCTGTAGTCCCACCTGTAATCCCACCTGTAATCCCACCTGTAGTTTCACCTGTAGTCCCACCTGTAGTCCCACCAGTAATTTGACCTGTAGTCCCACCTGTAGTCCCACCTGGAGTTTTACCTGTAGTCTACCTGTCCTCTCTACTCTACTCTACTCTACTCTACTCTACTCTACTCTACTCTACTCTACTCTACTCTACTCTACTCTACTCTACTCTCTCCTCTGCTCTACTCTGCTCTGCTGTCCTTTCTACTCTACTCTGTTCTACTCTCATCTCCTCTCTCCTCTTCCCTCTCCTCTAAAAAACTCTCCCTTCCTCCGCTCTCCTCTTCTCTCTTCTATGCTGCTCTACTCTCCTCTCTCCACTACTCTCCTCTCTACTCTACTCTGCTCTACTCTCATCTCCTCTCTCCTCTTCCCTCTCCTCTAAAAAACTCTCCCTTCCTCCGCTCTCCTCTTCCCTCTCCTCTAAAAAACTCTCCCTTCCTCCGCTCTCCTCTTCTCTCTTCTATGCTGCTCTACTCTCCTCTCTCCACTACTCTCCTCTCCACTACTCTCCTCTCTCCACTACTCTCTTCTCCTCTCTCCACTGTTCTCCTCTACCTGTAGTCTACCTGTCCTCTCTACTCTACTCTACTCTACTCTACTCTACTCTCTACTCTACTCTACTCTACTCTACTCTACTCTACTCTCTCTAATCTCCTCTACTCTCCTCTACACTCATCTACTCTCCTCTGCTCTAATCTAATCTATCCCCTCCTCTTCCCTCTACTCTACTCTGCTGTTCACTGCCGTCTCCTCTCTCTTTTACTCTGCTCTCCTTCTCTACGCAACTCTCATCTCCTCTCTGCTCTCCTCTCCTCTATTGTCATCTCCTCTCTCCTCTACTCTCCTCTCTCCTCTACTCTCCTCTACTCCGCTCTAATCTCCTCTCTCCTCTGCCCTCTCCTCTCCTCCTCTCTCCCTTCCTCTCCACTCTCCTCTACTCTCCTCTCCTCTTCGCTCCTGTCCTATCCTCTACTGTCCTCTCCTCTCCTCCTCTACTCTCCTCTACTCTCCTCTACTCTCCTCTACTCTCCTCTCCTCTACTCTCCTCTACTTTGCTCTAATCTCCTCTATCCTCTTGTGTCCTCTCCTCTCTCCTCTCCTCTCATTATCTAATCTCCTCTCCACTCCTCTCCTCTTCTCTGCCCTCTGTCCTCTCCTCTCCTCCTCTCTCCCTTCCTCTCCGCTCTCCTCTACTCTCCTCTCCTCTTCGCTCCTGTCCTATCATCTGCTGTCCTCTCTACCGTCCTCTCCTCTCCTCTGCTGTATTCTCTACTCTCCTCTACTTTGCTCTAATCTCCTCTCTCCTCTCGTGTCCTCTCCTCTCTCCTCTCCTCTCATTATCTAATCTCCTCTACTCTCCTCTCCTCTACTCTGCCCTCTGTCCTCTCCTCTCCACCCCTCTCCCTTCCTCTCTGCTCTCCTCCTCTACTCTCCTCTACTCTCCTCTGCTGTCCTCTCTACTCTCCTCTACTTTGCTCTAATCTCCACCCCTCTCCTCTCTGTGTCCTCTCTACTCTCTCTGCCTCTCCTCTCATTATCTAATCTCCCTCTCTCGTGTCCTCTCCTCTCCCTCTCTCTCTGCTCCACTCCCTCTGTCCTCTCCTCTCCACCCCTCTCCCTTCCTCTCCGCTCTCCTCCTCTACTCTCCTCTGCTGTCCTCTCTACTCTCCTCTACATTGCTCTCCTCTCCTTTACTCAACTCTCATCTGTCTGCTCTCCTCTCTCTTCTACACTTCTCTCTCCACCACTCTACTCTACTCTACTCTACTCTACTCTACTCTACTCTACTCTACTCTACTCTACTCTACTCTACTCTACTCTACTCTACTCTCTCTTCTACTCTACTCTCCTCCTCTCTCCCCTCCTTTCATCTCCTCCCCTCTCTTCTCTCTTCTCCTCCTCTCTCCTCATCTCCTCTGCTCTCTTCTCTCTACTCTCCTCTCTTATCCTCTCCTCTCCTCTCATTATCAATTTCTCTCTCTGCTCAGCAACAGAAAAACAGAAGTGGTCTGAAATAACCACTGAAAGAAGGACCAGTTGCAGACATAGACATACTTATTATTCTGTTTATGTACATAATTTACTGCAGTTACATTCGTGTTTATTACAAATGTAATATTTACATACACATCAAACCCAACAGCCAAAAACAGGTTGTAACTAGAAGGAGGACAGCAATTGACGGAAGTGACTTTTCTTAGCAGGTTAGGAGATCATTTAAGATAAACCTAACCCCTTTCCCAAACGTATCCTAATTCTCCTAACCTGCTATTTACGTTCTCCTAACCTGCTATGAGAAATGTTTTTCCATCCATAGCTGTATACCGTCTAGTAATATCATCTAGTAAAACCCCCAAAACAGTGTCTCTATGTCAACTCCCATACAAACAGTACAGTCCACTGTTCCCACGGTATCTTTGTGTTGTTTTCTACTTCTTTTGAAGGTGTGAAATGACCAGCTGTGTTATTTTTAGGGTGAAGTAATATTCTGTGGTAAAATGAAAAGACTTCTCATCACTATGACTTATTTCTCTCTCTCTCTGCTCAGCCTCAGAAAAACAGAAGTGGTTTGAGCTGAAATAACCACTGAAAGAAGGACCAGTTGCAGATATAGACATTAATATTCATTCTCCTGTGTACATCTACATCATTGGTTGCAGTTACATTCACCTCTCTAACATTTGAAATTCACTCATCTGTCCTTTTTTATACTGATTCTTTACAAACACAGTTATGTGCTGCTTCAATAAGCTGGTCAGAGGAATATACCCTGGTATTACAGGAGCGTGATTGGATGTCCACTTCAGTCCTTGACAGGTTTAGAACATATTGGTACATATGCAGAAACATAACATGTGATGTCATACACAAACAGGTAGAATCTTCCTTAATATACGGACAATGGGTCATCAAAAGTCACGCAACAAATAGACACACCACCAAATCAATAAATAGTCATATTAAATGTCTTTAGTGATGGAGAAAACCATTTGCATAGTTTGAGAGCTCTTGTCAAGAATGATCTGTGGTGTCTGGTAGTACAGCTTGTTACATTGAACTCCTCAGATCATACTGTTTCTGTGTAAGGGTTAGAAACTGTTAATGTAATTTAAATATACCAATGTGTTTTCATTAATTGAATTCCATTAATCTATTTTATGAGAATTTGTAAGATTCTTGTTTGCATAAAATAGATGGAGACCAGTCTTATCAATAATAGGTAACAGAATTAATTCTCGGAGCGCGCTGCCTAGTTACCACGAGCAACAGATTAAATACAATAACCTGAAGTCATTTCATTGCTCCTAAAATGAATCCCTTCCTCCCGACCTAGCATCAAGTGAGGTTAAAAGTTCATTCTAACTCACTAACACACTCACAGGTCACACAACATAACTGAATTAACTTTTGACCCCTCAACATTATCAATCACCACTTAGCTGACAGGTCCAATTAACAGAAGACCTAGGAATGCACTCACAGCCTTATCTAAAACATCCCAGAGCTCAGTTTCGTTGATTCAACTATAGGTCAACTACCTTATCTGCTTACTTAATCCACAACCCAATCCACAACCCATTAGTTTCTGCCTAGTTGGAATGGTGTTCATTAACTTTAATTACTCCTTGTCCGTGTCACACAACCCCTTCTTATGAACTCATATTGTTAATCAGATATAATAAAACAGAGTATAAGTTTACTTAGTTAAAGTTCCATTTAAAATTATTTGTTCAGTCATTTAATCATAATTTTCCTAAAAGAAACTTGTTGTTGGTTGTGCAGGAGCACTTTGAAGGCCTTGGGAGGGAGTTGTAGGAAGTGCCAATGATGAGGCAGCAGCATTTCTGAATGACTTCCAATCCTGGAGAGACAAGATACTTGATTACACTGATATGTCATGTTGACATGTTTACTATGTCACTTGACTATGTCATTTGATTTATTTGGGTTAGGTTTGCCTGGTTGTCCTCGTCTCATCGTACTCTAGTGACTCCTGTGGCGAGCCGGGAGCAATGCAGGCTGCCACGGTCACCATGTGTACAGTGTTTCCTCCGACACATTGGTGAACATTGTGTCAAGAAGAAGTGTGGCTTGGCAGGGTTGTGTTTCGTAGGATGCATATAAAGAAGGAAAGAAAGCATCAGAGAATGAATCTACTACTGAAAGCATAAGTTATAGCTACAGTAGCTCGCACTGCAGTGTATAAAATGTGATGAGTAGGGGACTCAAAGAGAGAGAAGAACAATAGTTGAACAGTTTAGAAAAAATGTATTTCTTTAAAATGAAGGAGAAGCAAGAGAGAGAGAGCTTTATGTAGTTAATGTTTGAGTAGGCTAGTTTAGCACTTCTTAAACACCTGTCTCAAACAGAGAGGGATGCTATGTTAGCTAGCTGGCTATGGCTGTACAACACTGGAACTCTTCCAAGGCAAGGTAAGCTTTTGATTTTATTAACTTATTGCCACCGGGGTCCAGCTTGCTAACTGTACACTCTACTGCATTATTGTAAAGGGTTTATTAACTTATTGCCACCGGGTCCAGCTTGCTAACTGTACACTCTACTGCATTATTGTAGAGGGTTTATTAACTTATTGCCACCGGGTCCAGCTTGCTAACTGTACACTCTACTGCATTATTGTAGAGGGTTTATTAACTTATTGCCACCGGGGCCAGCTTGCTAACTGTACACTCTACTGCATTATTGTAGAGGGTGTCACGCCTTGGTCTTAGTATTTTGTGTTTTCTTTAATTATTTGTTCAGGCCAGGGTGTGACATGGGTTTATTGTATTGTCGTATTGGGGTTTTTGTAGGCATTGGGATTGTGGTTGATTAGGGGTGTGTCTAGTATAGGCTTGGCTGCCTGAGGCGGTTCTCAATCAGAGTCAGGTGATTCTTGTTGTCTCTGATGGGGAACCGTATTTAGGTAGCCGGGGTTTCACTTTGTATTTCGTGGGTGATTGTTCCTGTCTCTGTGTAGTTTCACCAGATAGGCTGTAATTAGGTTTCACGTTTTGTTGTTTTGTATTTTGTATCAGTTATTTCATGTACCGCGATTCATTCATTAAAGACATGAGAAACCACCACGCTGCATTTCGGTCCGTCTCTCTTTCAACAAACGAAGAACGCCGTTACAGAGGGTTTATTAACTTATTGCCACCGGGGCCAGCTTGCTAACTGTACACTCTACTGCATTATTGTAGAGGGTTTATTACCACGTTATTTCTAGTAGCTATGTTGGCTGATCTTAGCTAATATGGTGACAATGATGTAGGTTGTGTGTAGCGGTTAGCGGTTATGATATGAAGGTTTGGCATGGAAAGGTTTAGTCACCTAGACACAGACACACAGTGTTTTGCACTGGATCCCACAAGCAAAGGGAAAATGTGAGAGGAGGAGAGTGTAGATGCGTGAAGGAATTAACAATATTTATTTTGTTAATTTGCATGTGATCAGGGGTTTATTCATTCTAGTACCATGTAGTAGCCTAAACTTATCAATGTTACACTGAGCTGGGTGACTGGAATATGAATGAATCATCCAATTAAACTTCACCGACTGCCGCTTCAATATGCCCACATTAATGCCAAATCCCTGCATCACTAATACAGACTCTCATACATGTGAAGAAGGCCTTCAACTGCTGGTGAGCTGGAGGATTCTCACCAAGGTGTCAGAAACTAGATTTAAACAGTGACCACTTTGAGGAAGTGATGCAAAAGTGGTGAATAGAGATGCTGCTGTATGGTGAGAAACTCATAGTGCTGAGACACTCTGAAAGAGGAAAGAGACAGAGAAACATACACACACAGACAGAGGAGAGAGACAGACAGAGAGACAGAGAGACAGAGAGACAGAGAGACAGAGAGACAGAGAGACAGAAAGACAGAGAGAGAGACAGAGAGGATCATGGCTGACATCCATCATTCATTTTTTGGATTGCTTGTGACCGTTTTGTACCTACTAACAGGTAAGACATTGGAGAGAGAGTAAGAATATGTCATTAGAGATCATAAAACACATTCATTTCACACGGCCAAACTAGTTCAGTTTACATTTGACTAATATTATGATGACATTTCTGTTGTGTATCTGTTTACTCTTATCTTCACTATTATATAATAGACAGTATATTACACTATTATTCACACTGAAGAATATCAATAAGAAAACCTATGAAATATAATGTCATCTGTATTACCAGTTAATAATTATCTGATGTCATACTCCTTCCAGGTGTCAGTGGAGAAACTCTCTCTATGTTCTCCAGAATGGGAGATGATGTCAGTCTGCCGTGTAACAATGTGGTTCATCCAGACTGCTCCTCTACTACATGGATCTATAACAGAGCTGGATCTACTGGTACTATTCAAGAGGTCACATCGGGGAAGATCAAAGTTGACGAGACAGAGAGAGCAGACAGACTGAGTTTAGGGTCTGACTGTTACCTAAATGTTAGTGATGTCAGAGCTGAAGATGCTGGACTCTACACCTGTCGACAATACCTTACAGAGAATGGACCACAACATGAAGGTGAAGCTAAAGTTGATCTGTCTGTTCTAACTAGTGAGTATTACTGTTTAAATCAGAGTGTAAATGTCACTGTGTATAAGTGTGGTGTTAATAATCATATGTAATGTGAAAACAACCAACAAATACTGTATACCTTTTTCTCTTTCTCAGTCTCCTCTACCACAGCAGTGACAGATCTGAAGCCTAATGTTAAAATAACATTACGGTGTTCTCTGCTCACCGATACGCAACATGGAACGTGCTGGTCAGGATTTAGTCTCAGCTGGGGCCCTAAAACAGGTACTAAAGCCCAGGTCACACAGAATTCTTCCTGTGACATCACTCTGACTGTGACACTCCAGAAGGAGGACAACAACAGGAAGTGGACGTGCACACTGACTGAAAAGGGAAACATGAAGATCTCCATTGACTTCACCTCCACATTCTCAGGTATGTGTTCTTGTTATGTTCCTATAATCTGAATAAGTTCACAAGATCTGTGATGATATTAAAGTTAATATCAAACCTGATTCATTCTCCTGGTATTTGTGATATTAGTGATTGATGATTAATTTGATTTGAATCCTACTGCTGTCTGATGATGGTGATGGGTTATTTAATAATTTAATAAACTAAAAGAGGATGTTCATCTCCTACTGAAAAAGATATAGAAGAAAAGACCACTGATAGTGATGATGTCATCTCTACTGTCCCAGGTAAAATACTCCCATCTCTATGATGTGTGCAGATATAGTAAATGTTTTATCTGTCCTCTGGATATATAGAACTGGGTAGTGTGTTTTCCTTGCTGTGTCAGGGTTTGAGACTGGGTCCAGAAAGATTATATGTTTTTCAGACAGTTCTGGTTTAACTTCTCTAATTCCCATCAAGACAACTAGCAGTACTCCACAACAGTATAAGACTGGTCATGTAAAAACAGCCCCAAACATATTTATAGGAAGTACTGCTTGTGCTCTAGAGATTGGAGAATGATTTAACAGATTGAGTAGAGAGAACTCTACAGGCAACAGAGTGAGTCACTGGATGTGGAACCATTCTGTACTGTGATGTCACCATTATTCACCAACGAAAAGTGGTCACTCTGTTTTCAACTACTATCCAGGAAGTACAGCCTCTACTACCAGCCTTGTCAACCACCTCCCCATCTTCTGCTGGTATTGTATTTAATACTATTTCCCTTCTCGGTTGTATTGTAGATTGTATGAGTGGTACAGCATGGGGTCAAAGTCAGATGTATGACCTTGGTCAACACAAAGCATATACATTATGTGTACACGCAGTCTAACTTATGTTTTGATCTTCACATTTGCTGTGGTGCATTTCACACTTCTCTGTTCCCATATGAATCCCTGCTTGTCTATGTAACTCTGACATCCCACGCCAGTGCTAAACTTTAATGACATTAAAGTAAACTCCTGATATCAGTGATGAATGAACAAGCACCCTGCTCTCTACTGTATGTGTCTGATGATGAAGATTTATTTAAAAGAGGATGTTTTTCTCCTCCTGAACTAGATATTGAAGACAAGGGCACTGAAGATGGTGGTGACGTCACCTTCAACACCTCAGGAATAATTTAATCAGAAATAGTAAATCTTCCATGTGCCATCTAGATACATAAATGAGTACTGTTCCAGTTTTTTATGTATTATTTTGACCTTTAGTTAACCAGGTAAGCCAGTTGAGAACAAGTTCTCATTTACAACTGCTACCTGGCCAAGATAAAGCAAAGCAGTGTGACACAAACAACACAGAGTTACACAAGGAATAAACAAACACAGGCAATAACACAATAGAAACATCTATATACAGTGTGTGCAAATGTAGTAAGATTAGGGAGGTAAGGCAATAAATAGGCCAGAGTGGCGAAATAATTACAATTTAGCAATTAAACACTGGAGTGATAGATGTGCAGAAGATGAATGTGCAAGTAGAGATACTGGTGCAAACAAGCAACAACAAAAAATATAACAATATGAGGATGAGGTAGTTGAATGGCCTATTTACAGATGGGCTGTGTACAGGTGCAATGATCTGTGAGTTGCTCTAACAACTGGTGCTTAAAGTTAGTGAGGGAGATATGAGTCTCCAGCTTCAGTGATTTTTGCAATTCGTTCCAGTCATTGGCAGCAGAGAACTGGAAGGAAAGGCAACCAAAGGAATTGGAATTGGGTGTGACCAGTGAAATATACCTGCTGGAGCGCATGCTACGGGTGGGTGCTCCTATGGTGACCAGTGAGCTGAGATAAGGCGGGGCTTTACCAAGCAAAGCCTTATAAATGACCTGGAGCCAGTGGGTTTGGCAATGAATATAAAGCGAGGGCCAGCCAATGAGAGCATACAGGTCGCAGTGGTGGGTAGTATATGGGGCTTTGGTGAGAAAAAATATGGCACTGTGATAGATTGCGTCCAATTTGCTGAGGAGAGTGTCTGAGGCTATTTTGTAAATGACATCACCGAAGTCAAGGATCAGTAAGATAGTCAGTTTTACGAGGATATGTTTGGCAGCATGAGTGAAGGTTGCTTTGTTGCGAAGTAAGAAGCCGATTCTAGATGTAATTTTGGATTGGAGTCTGGAAGGATAGTTTACAGTCTAACCAGACACCGAGGTATTTGTAGTTGTCCACATATTCTAAGTCAGAACCGTCCAGAGCAGTGATGCTGGACGGGTGGGCAGGTGTGGGCAGCGATTGGTTGAAGAGCATGCATTTAGTTTTACTTGCATTTAAGAGCAGTTGGAGGCCATGGAAGGAGAGTTGTATGGCATTGAAGCTTGTCTGGAGGTTAGTTAGCACAGTGTCCAAAGAAGGGCCTGAAGTATAGAGAATGGTGTCATCTGCGTAGAGGTGGATCAGAGAATCCCCAGCATCAAGAGCGACATCATTGATGTATACATAGAAAAGAGTCGGCCTGAGAATTGAACTGCCAGAGACTGCCAGAGGTCCGGACAACAGGCCCTCCGTTTTGACACACTGAATTCTGTCTGAGAAGTAGTTGGTAAACCAGGTGTGGCAGTCATTTGAGAAACCAAGGCTGCTGACTCTGCCGATAAGAATGTGGCGAATAACAGAGTCGAAATCCTTGGCCAGGTTGATGAATACGTTTGCACAGTATTGTCTTTTATCGATGGTGATTATTATATCGTTTAGGACCCTGAGCGTGGCTGAGGTGCACCAATGACCTGCTCGGAAACCAGATTGCATAGCGGAGAAGCTACGGTGGGGTTCGAAATGGTCGGTGATCTGTTTGTTAACTTGGCTTTCAAAGACCTTAGAAAGGCAGGGTGGGATAGATATAGGTCTGTAACAGTTTGGGTCTAGAATGTCTCCCCCCCTTTGAAGAGGGGGATGACCGCGGCAGCTTTCCAATCTTTAGGGATTTCAGATGATACGAAAGAGAGGTTGAACAGGCTGTTAATAGGGGTTGCAACAATTACGGTGGTTAACTTTAGAAAGAGAGGGTCCTGATTGTCTAGCCCAGCTGATTTGAAGGGGTCCAGATTTTGCAGCTCTTTCAGAACATCAGCTATCTGGAAATGGGTGAATGAGAAGCAGGGGGGGGCTTGGGCAAGTTTCTACGGGGGGTGCAGAATTGTTGGCCGGGGTAGGGGTAGCCAGGTGGAAAGCATGGCCAGCCGGGGGAAAAATGTTTCTAGATATTCTCGATTATCGTGGATTTATCAGTGGTGACAGTGTTATCAGTGTTTCCTAGCCTCAGTGCAGTGGGCAGCTGGGAGGAGGTGCTCTTATTCTCCATGGACTTTACTTTGTCCCAAAACTTTTTGGAATTTGTGCTACAGGATGCAAATGTCTGTTTGAAAAAGCTAGCCTTTGCTTTCATAACTGCCTGTGTATATTGGATCCCAACTTCCCTGAAAAGCTGCATTTCACAGGGACTATTCGATGCTAATGCAGTACGCCACAATATGTTTTTGTGCTGGTCAAGGGCAGTCAAGTCTGGAGTGAACCAAGGGCAATATCTGTTCTTAATTTGAGCTTTTTAGAATAGGGCATGCTTATTTAAGATGGTGAGGAAAGCACTTTTAAAGAACAACCAGGAATCCTCTACTGATGAGAGGAGGTCAATATTCTTCCAGGATACCCGGGCCAGGTCGATTAGGAAGACCTGCTCGCTGTAGTGTTTTAGGGAGCGTTTGACAGTGATGAGTCGTGGTCGTTTGACTACGGACCCATTACGGACGCAGGCAATGAGGAAGTGATCGCTGAGATCCTGGTTGAAGACAGACGAGGTGTATTGGAAGGGCAGGTTGGTCAGGATGATATCTATGAGGGTGCCCGTGTTTACGGATTTAGGGTTGTACCTGGTAGGTTCCTTGATAATTTGTGTGAGATTGAGTGCATCTACCTTAGATTGTAGGACGGCGCGAAAGTGAAAGACCTGTTTCTGGAATCCCCTATGGGAAAAAATGAATGGTGAATAAACGATTTGAACAATTTCCATGTTTGACTGCTATGTTGTATGAGTCTTATTATGTTCCTCTGTGGGCCCAAAGATTATTTTAGTGGTGGGGCTTTATCCACTATGGACACAACTCCTCTGCGCTTGCGCATAATCATAATTCATATGCATGCCACTAGAATATACCATATTACTAAATATGTGTGTATCAGTGATATTACTGTTCTGCAAATGTGCATGGACCTTGTAGAGAAAAAAAAACTGATCCAAATGGTTGTCCAGTCAGCCAGGCTCGATGCAGTTATTTCAAAATGAACATGCATTGAAAATGCCATGCTATTGAGCGGTTAGCCAAACATCGGCTATTCACTGCAGTTTACAGATTAGTTTTGTACTCACTTGAAAACAATAACATTGTCCGTTACATTGTGTTGTTGTATGACACCTTTATTTTCCCTAAAAAACTGAAATAATAAGGTATCTTTTTTAACGGCATACCCAGGGATTGTGAGGGAGCTCACTCAGCGCAGCTCCAGTAGTGCACATAGTGTAAGTGTTACACTTTCTTTTCTTTCACTCTGTAAATTGACTGGATAAATTCACTGCAGTATGAAGCCTAACATTGAGTTAAAAACTTCATAGGGATAGCCCCCTTTTTTAAATTTTCACCTAAATGACATATCCAAATTTAACTGACTGTAGCTCAGGCACTAAAGCAAAGATATGCATATTCTTGGTACCATTTGAAAGGTAACTGTCACGACTTCCGCCGAAGTTGGCTCCCCTGCCTGTTCGGGCGGTGCTCGGCGGTCGTCGTCACCGTCCTACTAGCCGCTACCGATTCCTTTTTCGTTTGTCTGTTGGTTTGGTCTTATTAGTTTCACCTGTGTGTATTTTGGTTTAATTAGCTTCCCTATATTTAGTAGTTTGACCCACCCTTGTTTTGTGCGGGTTTGTCTTTTGTTACGTGTGTATATATTAGGTCGTAGTGTGTTTTATTTTCTATACTGGACACCCTGTGGTTTTGGGCTGTCTGGTATAGTGTCCTGCACCCTGTATTGTATTGGGCTTATCAGTTTGGTGTGCAATAGTAAAGCACTTTTTTTACTCTCTCTCTGCATCTGATTTCTGCACACACACCTAGTCCCGCGCAACACTTTGAAGTTTGTGGAAACGTGAATTGAATGTAGTAGAATATAACACAATGGATCTGGTAAACCGTTTGTTTTCTACCACCATCTTTGAAATGCAACAGAAAGGTTCCAAATCTAGCCATCACTCTGGTTGTAATTCCGATGGCAGCAGTGTATGTGCAAAGTTTCAGATTTAAAACCTCTCTCGGATATTTGGGACGCTAGCGTCCCACCTGGCCAAAAGCCAGAGAAAATGCAGAGCACCAAATTCAAATAAATTACTATAAAAATCAAACTTTCATGAAATCACACATGCAAGATAACAAATTAAAGCTACACCTGTTGTGAATCCAGCCAACTTGTCAGATTTCAAAAAGGCTTTTCGGCGAAAGCAAATGATGCTATTATCTGAGGATAACACCTCCGTAAACAAAAAGAGAAACCATATTTCAACCCTGCAGGCGTGACACAAAACGCAGAAATAAAAATATAATTCATGCCTTACCTTTGACGAGCTTCTTTTGTTGGCACTCCAATATGTCCCATAAACATAACAAATGGTCCTTTTGTTTGATTAATTCCGTCGATATATATCCAAAATGTCCATTTATTTGGCGCGTTTGATCCAGAAAAACACCGGTTCCAACTTGCGCAACGTGACTACAAAATATCTCAAGTTACCTGTAAACTTTGCCAAAACATTTAAAACTACTTTTGTAATAAAACTGTAGGTATTTTTTCACGTAAATTATCGATAAAATTGAAGACGGGATGATCTGTGTTCAATACAGGAGAAAAACAAACTGGAGGTAGCTTTCTGGTCATGTGACTCTATCTAACAGTACACTTCAAGTGACCCTCGTTCAATATGGCCGTACCTCTTCATTACAAGAAGGAAAAACCTCAACCAATTTCTAAAGACTGTTGACATCCATGGAAGCGATAGGAACTGCAAGAATGTCCCTTGAATCTGGATTCCCAATGAAAACCCATTGAAAAGAGTGACCTCAAAAAAAGATCTGAATGGTTTGTTCTCGGGGTTTCGCCTGCTAAGTAAGTTATGTTATACTCATAGACATGATTCAAACATGGATGTGGAAATCAAGGCCGGTCCAACAGTTTAAATGTTCAAAAGGCCCTCGGTGTCACTTCGTGCTTACTGATGTGTAGCCTACAGTGTTGCCTGAAATTGAATTTTATGAATGCCCATCTATGAGGTAAGCCTACTGTATGTAAAACACCCCAAAAAGATGTCCGGTCTAGAAAGGACCAGAAAACGATATTGGCTCGTGCTTACTGGGGTGCAGTCTACCATGTTGGCCCTAAATGGAATTGTAAGCATGCCCATCCATGCATGTGGGAGGCCCACCATTTGTAAAACAGGCTGTTGCATTGGTATTATTAGTCCTGAATCCTGTGACTAATCAGTTTCGCTATTTAAGCCCTGAATATCAGCTACCCAACTTTATCAAGTTATCATGATCCTATTTATAATAATAATATATATGCCATTTAGCAGACGCTTTTATCCAAAGCGACTTACAGTCATGTGTGCATACATTCTATGTATGGGTGGTCCCGGGAATCGAACCCACTACCCTGGCGTTACAAGCGCCATGCTCTACCAACTGAGCTACAAACCTGCATGACGTAAAAAGTGTCTTCGGGTAGACTATTTGATCAAAGAAACCTGCATGACGTAAAAAGCGTCCATCTCATTATATTGTCATACATTTCATCTCCAGCCTGTAGGTTACAGAAAAGGCCACACTCTTTCTACCATGTCCTATACTTGCTACATGAGATGCGTGTCTCCAACAGCACCCTGGAGAGGCACACTGGGAATAGACAAGCAAAATATTTTGCATCCCTGCTTTTGACAAAGTGGCCACTGCTGCTCACAGAGCGGCATCAACGCCCACCTAAAAAGCGCTTATGCCTCTGTTTGAGAGAAATTGTCATTGTTTTGGGGTCGAATTATGTGAGGTTTTATGTGTTGTTGTTGGAGGTGCATCTTGGTCAGTTTATCTCAGAAAATGCTGCCCTCGTCCATCTGCTACCATAGGCGGCCGCGTAGGTTTTCCACCACTCCCGAATTCATCAGAGAAAAGTTCTGCCCCCATTAAAGTTCAACGGGAGCACACGGAGCAATGTGCAAGGGATTGTGGGAAGGTGAGTGGTGGGAACCTTACTAGCCCAGTGATAGAAGAAGACAGCTCTGCTCTACTTTATGCAAATTGAACCCGGCCACCACTGCCGTTAACCAATCAGGTGAGGAGCAGATGTTTGCTTGAAAATCTTCCGTTCAGGAAACATAGTTATGCCTGTCATTACAGCCAAAAGAGATGGAGGAAAGCCAATTATCGCTGTGTCTGGTTTTCCAATTCTATATGATTTTGCTTTGCTAGAATACAGATACAAAATCATAGTCAATGGCATGGAGGAGGAGTGCAGAGATTGTTGGTGTTGATGATGGGTGAAGAGAGATTTGCACAACAATGTTTGGTTGTGCTGCTAGCTAGTTATCAACATCAAGCAACCTAAACCTCATAACTGTGATCATACTGTAGCCACCTTTTGTGAATGTGTTGAGCAAATTGAATTGTGAAATTTGCCCACCAAAAACCAATGTACATGTGTGCACGGGGGCTTTGTCATGCTGAAACAGGAAAGGACCTTCCCCAAACTGTTGCCACAAAGTTGGAAGCACAGAATAATCTAGAATGTCATTGTATGCTGTAGCATTTACATTTCCCTAAACTGGAACTAAGGGGCCTAGACCAAACCATGAAAAACAGCCCCAGACCATTATTCCTCCTCCACCAAATTTTACAGTTGGCATTATGCATTGGGGCAGGTAGGGTTCTCCTGGCATCCACCAAACCCAGATTTGTCTGTTGGACTGCCAGATGGTGAAGCATGATTCATCACTCCAGAGAACGCATTTCCACTGCTCCAGAGTCCAATTGTAGCAAGCTTTACACCATTCCAATCGAAGCTTGGCAATGTAAATTGTGATGTTAGGCTTGTGTGCGGCTGCTCGGTCATGGAAACCCATTTCATGAAACTCCCGATGAATAGTTATTGTACTGATGTTTCTTCCAGAGGCAGTATGGAACTCGGTAGCGAGTGTTCGATTTTTACCCACTGCGCACTTCAACACTCGGCGGTCCCGTTCTATGAGCTTGTGTGACCTACCACTTCATGCTGAGCCGTTGTTGCTCCTAGAGGTTTCCACTTCACTATAACAGCACAGTTGACCAGGGCAGCTCTAGCAGGGCATAAATTTGACCAACTGACTTGTTGGAAAAGTGGCATCCTATGACGATGCCACGTTGAAAGTCCCTGAGCTCTTCAGTAAAGCCATTCTACTGCCAATGTTTTACTTTGGAGATTGCATGGCTGTGTGCTCGATTTTATACACCTGTCAGCAACGGGTCTGTCTGAAGTAGCCGAATCCACTTATTTGAATGGGTGTCCACATACTTTTGTATATATAGTGTAGCTTACCTCTTGTAAAATACATAAATGGGTACTTTGGGTAAAGGAAATGGTGGCTTTG
Organism: Oncorhynchus gorbuscha; assembly: GCF_021184085.1. Taxonomy (NCBI): domain Eukaryota; kingdom Metazoa; phylum Chordata; class Actinopteri; order Salmoniformes; family Salmonidae; genus Oncorhynchus; species Oncorhynchus gorbuscha. The sequence goes on along the minus strand of NC_060186.1, from coordinate 66,511,875 downwards.
ACTTGCAAACATTGTCATGCAAATCTTTACCCACCACCAACAGCAACATCTCTGCAATCCTCCTCCATGCCACTGACCATTTGATTTAGTCTTTGTGTCCTAAAATCATCCTCAGCAAATGAACAAGGTAGAATACCCACACTCCCCAAGCCATATTATTTTCCTTTGACATTTTTAATTAGCCTACAAATTGCCTGCTCCTTATTTTCATGTACAGTACAGTACCTAGAATACAAGGGTTGCATTTGCACTAAATAATTTAATGTCTGAAAAATAGTGTCTAAAATCGGGCTTATGGTTAATCTCATATACATCATCTACTAGTATCATTTTTAATAGAGATCATACAGCTAGATCATCAGTATGCAAATGATGTGTGAGTTTAGCTATTTGCTGATTCAGATGTACAATGACAAGGTACACATGCCCATTAGGCCAGTTATCATACTGTAGGTCTGTGGCTGCATTGGTGATGCATAACATTGTGAGAAGCTGCAAAATGGGTTCACATGGCTGATATCCTGAGACAGTGACAGTCAACTGACTGGTGACCTCACAACTGGACAAAAGGTCATGTCATTTGAGAAAGCCACAAACACAGACAAGCTTTAGAGACTGAATTATGAGAAAGCTACAAACACAGACAAGCTTTAGAGACTGAATTATGAGACTGAATTATGATCTCTGATGAATGAACATTGACACTACTTCATCTTGAATATTTTTTTTAAAATTAACAATTAAAACACATTTAAACTCTTCAATGAATCAACATTGAATTAATCATAATATAATTAAACAATGTACAAATAATCTAACTTGTTTGCAAAAGCCTGATGGACTTGAAGAGCTCATCTCTCTCGCCATCTCCTTCCACAACCATCTCCTTGAGCGTCGGAGAGAAGGCAGAACCTAAACCCACACGGCTCGACCGGGCACGTTGGTCACTTCGTCTCCACTTGTTCGCTGCGGCCAGCTAAAGGGAGTGGCTTGGAAGTTGCAGGGGATATACTGCTGAGTCAAAGCGCCGGTCCATCATTCCCCAGACCCTTGCTAGACAGAACTCTTGTATGGCAAAGCCAGGCCTTTTCTCTTCCTGCCCTCATTGACTCGGGTGCTGATGAGAGTTTCCTGGCCCGAGGTGTTGCCCAGTTGGTTCTGGACACTGTTCCACTCGATTCACCCCTCGATGCCAACGCTTTCAATGGACAGCTCCTCGTCCGTGTCCGTGAGAGGACCATGCCAGTCATCCTGCTTCTCTCTGGGAATCACCAGGAAAGGATTAGTCTCCACATAATCGACTGCACTCACACTCTGCTGGTTCTTGGCCATCCTTGGTTAAAGCTGCACATCCCAGAGATCGACTGGACCGCTGGAAGGGTAACCACTAGGCGTACATTTTGTCACTCTAAGTGTCTCAAACGCTCCCTAAAACACTTCTGTGAGCAGGCCTTTCTAATCGACCTGGCCCGGGTATCCTGGAAGGACATTGACATCATCCCGTCAGTTGAGGGTGCCTGGTCATTCTTTAAAAGTAACTTCCTCACCATTTTAGATAAGCATGCTCCGTTCAAAAAATGCAGAACCAAGAACAGATACAGCCCTTGGTTCACTCCAGACCTGACTGCCCTCGACCAGCACAAAAACATCCTGTGGCGGACTGCAATAGCATCGAATAGTCCCCGCGATATGCAACTGTTCAGGGAAGTCAGGAACCAATACACGCAGTCAGTCAGGAAAGCTAAGGCCAGCTACTTCAGGCAGAAGTTTGCATCCTGTAGCTCCAACTCCAAAAAGTTCTGGGACACTGTGAAGTCCATGGAGAACAAGAGCACCTCCTCCCAGCTGCCCACTGCACTGAGGCTAGGTAACACGGTCACCACCGATAAATCCATGATTATCGAAAACTTCAATAAGCATTTCTCAACGGCTGGCCATGCCTTCCACCTGGCTACTCCAACCTCGGCCAACAGCTCCGCCCCCCCCCCCCGCAGCTCCTCGCCCAAGCCTCTCCAGGTTCTCCTTTACCCAAATCCAGATAGCAGATGTTCTGAAAGAGCTGCAAAACCTGGACCTGTACAAATCAGCTGGGCTTGACAATCTGGACCCTCTATTTCTGAAACTATCCGCCGCCATTGTCGCAACCCCTATTACCAGCCTGTTCAACCTCTCTTTCATATCGTCTGAGATCCCCAAGGATTGGAAAGCTGCCGCAGTCATCCCCCTCTTCAAAGGGGGAGACACCCTGGACCCAAACTGTTACAGACCTATATCCATCCTGCCCTGCCTATCTAAGGTCTTCGAAAGCCAAGTCAACAAACAGGTCACTGACCATCTCGAATCCCACCGTACCTTCTCCGCTGTGCAATCTGGTTTCCGAGCCGGTCACGGGTGCACCTCAGCCACACTTAAGGTACTAAACGATATCATAACCGCCATCAATAAAAGACAGTACTGTGCAGCCGTCTTCATCGACCTTGCCAAGGCCTTCGACTCTGTCAATCACCATATTCTTATCGGCAGACTCAGTAGCCTCGGTTTTTCGGATGACTGCCTTGCCTGGTTCACCAATTACTTTGCAGACAGAGTTCAGTGTGTCAAATCGGAGGGCATGCTGTCCGGTCCTCTGGTAGTCTCTATGGGGGTGCCACAGGGTTCAATTCTCGGGCTGACTCTTTTCTCTGTATATATCAATGATGTTGCTCTTGCTGCGGGCGATTCCCTGATCCACCTCTACGCAGACGACACCATTCTATATACTTTCGGCCCGTCATTGGACACTGTGCTATCTAACCTCCAAATGAGCTTCAATGCCATACAACACTACTTCCGTGGCCTCCAACTGCTCTTAAACGCTAGTAAAACCAAATGCATGCTTTTCAACCGATCGCTGCCTGCACCCGCATGCCCGACTAGCATCACCACCCTGGATGGTTCCGACCTTGAATATGTGGACATCTATAAGTACCTAGGTGTCTGGCTCGACTGCAAACTCTCCTTCCAGACTCATATCAAACATCTCCAATCGAAAATCAAATTAAGAGTCGGCTTTCTATTCCGCAACAAAGCCTCCTTCACTCACGCCGCCAAGCTTACCCTAGTAAAACTGACTATCCTACCGATCCTCGACTTCGGCGATGTTATCTACAAAATGGCTTCCAACACTCTACTCAGCAAACTGGATGCAGTCTATCATAGTGCCATCCATTTTGTCACTAAAGCACCTTATACCACCCACCACTGCGACTTGTATGCTCTAGTCGGCTGGCCCTCGCTACATATGCGTCGCCAGACCCACTGGCTCCAGGTCATCTACAAGTCCATGCTAGGTAAAGCTCCGCCTTATCTCAGTTCACTGGTCACGATGGCAACACCCAACTGTAGCACGCGCTCCAGCAGGTGTATCTCACTGATCATCCCTAAAGCCAACACCTCATTTGGCCGCCTTTCGTTCCAGTACTCTGCTGCCTGTGACTGGAAAGAATTGCAAAAATCGCTGAAGTTGGAGACTTTTATCTCCCTCACCAACTTCAAACATCAGCTATCTGAGCAGCTAACCGATCGCTGCTGCTGTACATAGTCTATTGGTAAATAGCCCACCCATTTTCACCTACCTCATTCCCATACTGTTTTTATACTGTTTTTATTTATTTACTTTTCTGCTCTTTTGCACACCAATATCTCTACCTGTACATGACCATCTGATCATTTATCACTCCAGTGCTAATTTGCAAAATTGTAATTATTTGCCTACCTCATGCCTTTTGCACACATTGTATATAGACTCCCCCTTTTTTCTACTGTGTTATTGACTTGTTAATTGTTTACTCCATGTGTAACTCTGTGTTGTCTGTTCACACTGCTATGCTTTATCTTGGCCAGGTCGCAGTTGCAAATGAGAACTTGTTCTCAACTAGCCTACCTGGTTAAATAAAGGTGAAATAAAAAATATAAAAAATAAATGCTGGGTCTTGAGGACTGGCGTCACTAGTCGGAGGGCTCAGGTTCTCCCCTTTATTGGGTAGACGGACCACAAAAACCTGTCCTAGACTGCCAAACGTTTGAGCTCCCGGCAGGCCAGGTGGGCATTGTTCTTTGGAAGATTCAACTGTATACTCACTTATTGCCCCGGATCTAAGAATACCAAGCCTGACGCCCTCTCCCGTCAGTTCAACGCCGACAACACAGGTTCCGAGCCAGAGAACATTATGCCATCCACCTGCATCATTGCCGCTGTCTCCTGGGAGATCGAGTCCCATATTCGCCAGGCTCAGCATAACTCAGTCATCCTCACCATCATCAACAGATTTTCCAAACAGCTCACTTCATTCCCCTCTCCAAGCTTCCATCTTGCAGGGAGACTGCAGACCTGCTGGTATCCCATTAACCTACACACAGTGGCCTGCTAGCTAATAATAGATAGTTTAACATTTCAAAATGTATTTACTTACTTGAATTGGTTCACGCCTACGCCCACGAAGCGGACAACTGAGCGAAGAGCTGCCATTTCATAATCTGTTAACTTCTTGCGGCGAGCCATCCCGGATCCGGGATCGTGAATACAGCCTCAAGCTCATTATCATAACGCAACGTTAACTATTCAAGAAAATCGCAAATGAAATTAAATCAATATGCCAGCTCTCAAGCTTAGCCTTTTGTTAACAACGCTGTCATCTCAGATTTTCAAAAATATGCTTCTCAACCATAGCAAAACTAGCATTTAGCGTTAGCATTTAGCATTAGCATTTAGCATTAGCATCAGCAGGCAACATTTTCACAAAAACCAGAAAAACATCCAAAAAATCATTTACCTTTGAAGAACTTCGGATGTTTTCAATGAGGAGACTCTCAGTTAGATAGTAAATGTTCAGTTTTTCCTGAAAGATTATTTGTGCAGGAGAAATCGGTCCGTTTTCTGCGTCATGCTTGGTTACCAAAAAAATAAAAAATTCAGTTATAAAAACGCCGAACTTTTTCCAAAATAACTCCATAATATCGACTGAAACATGGCAAACGTTGTTTAGAATCAATCCTCAAGGTGTTTTTCTACATATCTCTTCAAAGATATATCGTTCGTGGAAGTGTGCTTTCCCCTCTGTATCCCATGGGAAAATGCTTGCAGCTGAAAATTACGCACCAATTTAGACAAAGGACACCGGGCGGACACCTGGTAAATGTAGTCTCTTATGGCCAATCTTCCAATGATATGCCTACAAATACATCAAACAATGCTGCAGACACTTTTGACGAACGGCAGAGAGCATAGGCTCCTTCATGGCACATTCACAGCCATATAGGGAGACGATGGAAAAAGAGAGCCTCAAAAATTCTGCTCATTTCCTGTTTGAGGTTTCATCTTGGTTTCGCCTGTAGCATGAGTTCTGTGGCACTCACAGATAATATCTTTGCAGTTTTGAAAAAGTCAGAGTGTTTTCTTTCCAAAGCTGCCAATTATATGCATAGTCGAGCATCTTTTCGTGACAAAATATTGCGCTTAAAACGGGAAAGTTTTTTTTATCCAATAATGAAATTAGCGCCCCCATAGCTTCAACTGGTTAACTTATTTTTCTTGCACTCTGACAGGTAAATATTTAGCCTGTAGTCCTAATATTTAGCTAGTGAATGGCCTAATATTTAGCTAATATTCAGCTTTTTACTTCAGCTACACATCACTTGCCTCTCTCTTCCAGCTGTTTCGATGCACAACAGGCAACAGGCTACTCAAGCCTCTCCAGAATAGGCCATTCCTCTTCTCGTGAAATCCCAGGAAAAGCTATAGGCTACAAAAGCTATATGATATTTATTTGTATCATTGTTTATACTATAAAGCAGGCTTGCTCTTGCTAATTACTGAATGTAAAACACGCCAGTCATGATAACATTGTTGCACTGATGAATTGCAAATAGTTTCACAGGACATGCAGAAATGTTCACAGTGAAAAAGAAGAACCAAAGGAATTGACAACCACTAGAAAAATGGAAATCACTTGCAAACCACTTGAACAACGATACAACGACATGCTGTAAAAGATGATTTTAATTGCTACATTTAAATACAAGTTACTATATTATTTTTCATTAGTCCTACATGTACATTGAAGTATTATTTGCAGTTGTCACTATGACAATGAACACACCATGAAAGCACTGAATGGTCTGAACCAGTATATGTGTGTTAAGAGACCTTGTGAAAGGTCCTGTTTATATAGGCAGCTCTGCAGTAGGATGCGTTGATCAGTTGACTGACAGGAGTAGGACTGTAGAACGATACATGATCAACTTTCATCTAGTGTGGATGCTCACCAACGTTTTATAGTTATGTAGTCTATATTTGATCATAATCGTTACAGGTATTGACTTGGTGGACGGTCCAGGCTTTAACTCTGACACAACACAACTAACGTCATTATCACAACAGAACTACATTATCGATACTTCAATGAAATAAATATAAAATTACACACACACACTTGTTCACTTGACTTTTATGCACTATAAATTTGAAAATGTCTACTATTAGCAGAAAAGTTTGGAACTCTGTCTATGAACTATTTTACAGCATGGTGATGTCACTATGGAAGGATAAAACTATCCCACCAAACACAGGCAGAAATTTCAGGCTGTCTTTCATTTTTATTTTAACAATAATAACAAATATATGTATATATATATATATTCCACACCAGATACAAACATACACATACAAACAACAACTTACAGACACACACAAACAACTACTACATCTCATCTGCCCAGACCCACATGCTCACACCCCCATCTCTAGTGCATGCATTATTGTTTGCTGTCTATCATCAGGCGGTCTATTCAAATAGCTCGTACATTAAAAGGACATTATCATGATCAAGTTCACAATCTCACAGTATTTTTCCAATGTCATAGTGTGGAAATAATTTTTCAGGACTCTGCCTTGAAAGATAATTTGTAAAAATCCAAATAACTTCACAGATCTTCACTGTAAAGGGTTTAAACACTGTTTCCCATGCTTGTTCAATGAACCATAAACCATTAATGAACATGCACCTGTGGAACATCGTTAAGACACTAACAGCTTACAGACGGTAGGCAATTAAGGTCACAGTTATGAAAATTTAGGACACTAAAGAGGCCTTTCTACTGACTCTGAAAAACACCCAAAAGAAAGATGCCCAGGCTCCCTGCTCATCTGCATGAACGTGCAACAACAACTGCCGAGATACACCAGGAATGCACAATCCCTCCATCACTGCTCAGACTGTCCACAATAGGCTGACAGAGGCTGGACTGAGGGCTTGTAGGCCTGTTGTAAGGCAGGTCCTCACCAGAAATCACCGGCAACAACATCGCCTATGGGCACAAACCCACAGTTGCTGGACAAGACAGGACTGGCAAAAAGTGCTCTTCTCTGACAAGTTGCCTTTTTGTCTCACCAGGTGTGATGGTCGGATTCGTGTTTATTGTCGAAGGAATGAGCGTTACACCGAGGCCTGTACTCTGGAGCGGGATCCATTTGGAGGTGAAGGGTCCATCATGGTCTGTGGAGGTGTGTCACAGCATCATGGGACTGAGCTTGTTGTCATTGCAGGCAATTTCAGCGCTGTGCGTTACAGGGAAGACATCCTCCTCCCTCATGTAGTACCCTTCCTGCAGGCTCATCCTGACATTTCCCTCCAGCATGACAATGCCACCAGCCATACTGCTCGTTCTGTGTGTGATTTCCTGTAAGACAGGAATGTCAGTGTTCTGCCATGGCCAGCGAAGAGACCGCATCTCAATCCCATTGAGCACGTCTGGGACCTGTTGGATCAGAGTGTGAGGGCTAGGGCATTTCCCCATAGAAATGTCCGGGAACTTGCAGGTGCCTTGCAGGTGCCTTGGTGGAAGAGTGGGGTAACATCTTACAGCAAGAACTGGCAAATCTGGTGCAGTCCATGAAGAGGAGATGCACTGCAGTACTTAATGCAGCTGGTGACCACACCAGATACTGACTTACTTTTGATTTTGATCCCCCATTTGTTCAAGGACACATTGTTCAATTTCTGTTAGTCACATGTCTGTGGAACGGATTTAGTTTATGCCTCAGTTGCTGAGTCTTGTTATGTTCATACAAATATTTACAAATGTTAAGTTTGCTGAAGATCAGTGCAGTTGACAGTGAGAGGATGTTTCTTTTTTTGCTGAGTTTATATAAAACACAGGAAATCATGTTTTTGACTGCACTGGGCCTTTAAAACTGCAAAATGTTCTATTCACCACACAGCAGGAAATTGACTTTAAAACGTAAATGTTTCTCTCCACCATCAGGATGGGGGCCACTTAAGTGTTTTCCTGTGAGAGAAATACCCTCTCTAGCCTTTTAGGGGCTTTAGCATTTTTGGTTGGGGGGGACCCCAAAAGGGGAGAGCTGGCATTGCTGTAAGGTCCCCCACTAACCAGACCCTTCTCCCCTCTGGTCGTCTCAGGCTCTCAGGACCTCTTCCTTACGGTGACTGTAGGAGTGGCTTTGGCAGCAGCGGTGTGTGTCACTGCTGTTGTCATCATAGTACGCAGGAGGAGAGACAGTAAGGACTTACATTTGTCTCTGAGTTTAATGGAGTGCATTAATTACACAGTAATACACGGAGACAGACAGTTGTTTCATTGAAATTCTTCTGATTTCTTGTATTTGTTCTTGTCAGAGAATCAAGTGCCAACTGATAACAGCATTGTGAGTGAACTGTGACTTAATTAACACAGTTAGTTATTTTACTTTAATAATAGTATAATACACCAAGAGTTTGCACTATAATTCTATTGTTTTTAACCTATTACATTTGTTATTAATTGATAAAGGGTCTGAATGCAGTAAACCACTCCACCCCACCAACCAATGAGGACAAGGTTAGTGCATCAACATTCTAATGGGGTTTGAAACATGATTAATATGAAACATAATTTGACCCCGTTGTTATCATGCAATCAGACTAATGTCCAGTTTAAATGATTCACGTTTCAATAACAATTTTGACCCTTGTAGAGTCAACCTGCTGACAGAATCACCTATGCCTCCATTGACCACTTCAATCAAAATCCCCCTCATAGAGTTAACGTAAGTGAAGCAAAACTGAACATATCGTAATGGTATCACTCTCCCTCCTATACACTGTTTAAAGCCTACACTTTGTTGTGTGTGTGTGTGTGTGTGTGTGTGTGTGTGTGTGTGTGTGTGTGTGTGTGTGTGTGTGTGTGTGTGTGTGTGTGTGTGTGTGTGTGTGTGTGTGTGTGTGTGTGTGTGTGTGTGTGTGTGTGTGTGTGTGTGTGTGTAGGCCAACAGTAAAGATGCAGTGATGTATGCCTCAGTTATGCCCTCTTCTGGCAGAGGGAGAGAGACAGAGAACCCTGCTGACCCCAGCTCCCTCTACTCCACTGTCAAATAACCTCAGGGAGACAAGTCATCAATATATATATATCAATATATATATATATATATATATATATATATATAAAGACATCAACATGAAGACTACACTCTCTCATTCACACCCTGATTCACACCCTGATTCCAGACCTGATTTGGTTCTAGGAACAGAGATTTTGGTGCTATTAAAAGGGACAATCTGCACTAGTTACATCAATTTATGAACGTATTAATTAATGATATGCACCCATTGACTCTAGAAAAATAAAACGTAAAAATGCCTCATGAGTTTAGTTAAACTGTCATAACCCATCAGAACCCCAAATATATGCTTGTTTTACTCCAATGTTTGTAAACAAATGAAATGTAAACAAACACAATGTATAGCCTCAAAACATGGTTTAAACTATAATGTTGATATCATGGATGGCCAGTCCTTGCATCCATAGCTGTCTATGAATTTAAGAGTGGTTACATTTCTCCTACCCCATCCCTCAGATTTTTAGCAAAACAGTGGAGGGGAGTGTGCTTTGTTACTGTTTCAACTGCTGATTGCCGCTTTAAGATGTGTATATTTTATTTATATAGACCAGTGAGATAAGAGACTGGAAAAGTGGAAGAGTTTGAGAATCAAAAGGGCATGATTCAGATTCACTCATGATGACTCTGGTAGCCCAGGCTGGAAAGTGCATTCTGGGAAGTATTCAGACTTGTTCCGCATTTTGATAAGTTACAGCCTTATTCTAAAATTTATTAAATCATTTTTTCCCTCATAAATCTACACACAAAACCCCATAATGACAAAGAAGAAACTGTTTTTTAGACATTTTTGCAAAGTTATATAAACTCGGCAAAAAGAAAAAAAGCCCTCTCACTGTCAACTGCGTTTATTTTCAGAAAACTTAACATGTGTAAATATTTGTATGAACATAACAAGATTCAACAACTGAGACATAAACTGAACAAGTTCCACAGACATGTGACTAACAGAAATTGAATCATCTGTCCCTGATCAAAGTGGGGGGTCAAAATCAAAGGTAACAGTCAGTATCTGGTGTGGCCACCAGCTGCATTAAGTACTGCAGCAGTGCATCCCCTCCTCATGGACTGCACCAGATTTACCAGTTATTGCTGTGAGATGTTACCCCAATCTTCCAGCAAGGCACTTGCAAGTTCCTGGACATATCTGGGGGGAATGGCCATAGCCCTCAACCTCCGATCCAACAGGTCCCAGACGTGCACAATGGAATTGAGATCCAAGCTCTTCACTGGCCATGGCAGATTACTGACATTCCTGTCTTTCAGGAAATCACACACAGAACAAGCAGTATGGCTGGTGGCATTGTCATGTTGGAGGGTCATGTTAGGATGAGCCTGCAGGAAGGGTACCACATGAGGGAGGATGTCTTCCCTGTAACACACAGCGCTGAGATTGCCTGCAATGACAACAAGCTCAGTCCAATGATGCTGTGACACACCGCCCCATACCATGACGGACCCTCCATCTCAAAATCGATCCCGCTCCAGAGTACAGGCCTTGGTGTAACGCTCATTCCTTTGACGATAAACACGAATCCGACCATCACACCTGGTGAGACAAAACGGCAACTCGTCAGAGAAGAGCACTTTTTGCCAGTCCTGTCTTGTCCAGCAACGGTGGGTTTGTGCCCATAGGCGACGTTGTTGCCGGTGATTTCTGGTGAGGACCTGCCTTACAACAGGCCTACAAGCCCTCAGTCCAGCCTCTGTCAGCCTATTGTGGAAAGTCTGAGCAGTGATGGAGGGATTGTGCATTCCTGGTGTATCTCGGCAGTTGATGTTGCAAACCTGTACCTGTCCCGCAGTTGTGATGTTCGGATGTACCGATCCTGTGCAGGTGTTGTTACACGTGGTCTGCCACTGCGAGAAGCTGTCCGTTCTGTCTACCTGTAGCGCTGTCTTAGGCGTCTCATAGTACGTAATATTGCAAATTATTGCCCTGGCCACATCTGCAGTCATTATTCCTCCTTGCAGCTTGCCTAATGCATGTTCATGCATATGAGCAGGGAGCCTGGGCATCTTTCTTTTGGGTATTTTTCAGAGTCAGTAGAAAGTTCTCTTTAGTGTCCTACATTTTCATAACTGTGACCTTAATCGCCTACCATCTGTAAGCTGTTAGTGTCGACCATTCCACAGGTGCATGTTCATTAATTGTTTATGTTTCATTGAAAAAGCATGGGAAACAGTGTTTAATCCCTTTACAATGATCTGTGAAGTTATTTGGATTTTTACAAATTATCTTTGAAAGACAGGTTCCTGATAAAAGGGACATTTAATTTTTTTGCTTAGTTCCTAAAAAAAGTATGGAAATATCACAATATCACACTGCTAAATTTCGAGTCTCATAGCAAAGGGTCTGAATATTTACGTGAATAAGGTATTTGTTACATTTTTTAAATAAATGTGCAACACAATCTAAATACCTGTTTTTACTTTGTCATTGTGGGGTATTGTCTGTAGATTGATGAGGAAAATGTTTTATTGAATCCATTTTAGAATAAGCCTGTAAAGTCACAAAACAAGAAAATTGAACGGGTCTGAATACTTTCACTGTATACAAGTGAACCACTGGATCACACAGGCCACTAAAATATGTTTTTAAATACTAGATGGAAGAGGTAGAACACTAGTGTTAAGTTCTCTTTTAGGATGATAGTAGCATCTTTGCCAAACATTTAGCTTTGCAGATAAACTCATGGCAATTTTTTTCCTGCATTTCTCTTGTTTCAAATTATATTGACTAAAGTGATATACTTAATAAAATGGAAATCAATCTTTACTGGATGTTTCATTTTGATTCTCTCCAGAATTTCACAGAGTTCAAAAACATTGTATTGCCTATTGGGGTTTTATTCAGTAATTTACTCCATTCTTCAGTAGGAGGCAGTATAATTCTCAAATGTTATATAGGCCCAAATTGATTCTTTACTTTTTGTTCTACTAAGAAAACATCTGCCATAATGAAGCAGAATATTTATTCTGAAAATAAGTGTTAGTAAAGGGTCCTGAGGACTTTGGGAAACCTTGTAGTATTACAAGAAGCAGAGCCCTGCCTAACCTTAGTACAGGGGTACCTAATGTAAAAAAAAGGTAGGGGCATGGATCAGAAAACCAGTCAGTATCTGGTGTGAACACCAGTTGCCTCATGCACATCTGCTTCTCATAGAGTTGATCAGGCTGTTGTGATTGTGGCCTGTGGAATGTTGTCCCACTACTTTTCAATTACTGTGAGAAGTTGCTGGATATTGGCGGGAACTGGAATACGTTGTCGAACATGTCGATCCAGAGCATCCCAAACATGCTCAATGGGTTACATGTCTGGTGAATATGCAGGCCACAGAAGAACTGGGACATTATCAGCTTCCAGGAATTGTTTACAGAGCCTTGCACCATGGGGCCATGCATTATCATGCTGAAACATGAGGTGATGGCAGCGGATGAATGGCGGCGGATAAATGGCACGACTGTGGGCCTCAGGATCTCGTCACGGTGTCTCTGTGCATTCAAATTGCCATCGATAAAATGAAATTGTGTTCATTGTCCATACCTTATGCTTTCCCATAACATCACCCCACCTCCACCATGGGGCACTCACAACATCGATATCAGCAAACCATCCGCCCACCCACACAACGCCACACGCACTGTCTGCCATCTGCCCAGTACAGTTGAAACCGGGATTAATCCGTGAAGAGCACACTTCTCGAGTGTGCCAGTGGCCATCGAAGGGGAGCATTTGCTGGTGAGGACAACGAGCACGCAGATGAGCTTCTCTAAACAAAGTTGGAGGCAGTTTATGGTAGAAAAATTAACATTCAATTATCAGGCAACAGCTCTGGTGGACATTCCTGCAGTCAGATTGACAACTGCACACTCCCTCAAAAATTCAGTCATCTGTGGCATTGTGTTGTGTCACAAAACTGCACATTTTAGAGTGGCCTTTTATTGTCCCCAGCATAAGGTGCACCTGAGCAATGATCATGCAGTTTGATCAGCTTCTTTATATTCCACACCTGTCAGGTGGATGGATTATCTTGGCAAATGAGAGATGCTCACTAACAGGAATGTCAACAAATTTATGCACAACATTTGAGAGAAATAAGCTTTTTGTGCATATGGAACATTTCTGGGATATTTTTGGGAACAACACTTTACATTTTCCATTTATATTTTTGTTCAGTGTACATCACAATTTGGCACAGTGCATTATTTATGACAATTTTATAACTTTAACATCAAACCTTGTGCTTCGAGGGGTGAGCTTCATGTTTAAAGCTTGCTCTGCCACCCTCTATGATTGTCACACCAATGAAGTGATGTAATTTTTATCATGTGGTTTCTCTGCAAGGGTTTAGTAACAACAGTTTTCTCTTGTCAGACCAAATATAAATGCATCAGGATTAAGCTGTCCTAGTTTATATGGTGTTGCACTCTTTCCAAATTCACCCAATAGATCCTTTTTCACTTTCACTTGGACAGCAGATGAAGTTACTGCACATATTTCGAAATGTGAAATAAATAAACAAACATCTATACAATTTTATATAGCTTATGGGCTACTGAATTATAAACATTTATAAACATTTGTCTTGACTTAATTGTGAACATTCTGAATACAAATACCCATACAGTATATTCCAGTCAAAACAAGACTTCTCAAAAAACCCTAATAAGGATAGGCGCTAAAGACAGTTGCATGATTTATCAAATAAAAGTTATTTTATTATGCATACGTCAACAATTTCATGTCCACAGAATAAACTTTTGGTCTTCAGTTGCGAAAAGGAGAGAGAGAGAGAGTGAAAGAGAGACAGAGAGAGAGGGAGAGAGCAAAAAAGAGAGAGAGAGCAAAAAAAGAGAGTGAAAGAGAGAGTGAAAAAAAGAGCGAGAGAGCAAAAAAAGAGCGAGAGAGCAAAAAAGAGAGAGCCAAAGAGAGAGAGAGCGAAAGAGAGAGAGCGAAAGAGCGAGAGCCAAAGAGCGAGAGCCAAAGAGCGAGAGAGCGAAAGAGAGGGAGAGCCGAAGAGAGAGAGAGAGCAAAAAATGGAGCGAAAAATAGAGAGCGAAAGAGAAGAGAGAGAGAGCGAAAAAGAGAGAACGAAAGAGAAGAGAGAGAGAGCGAAAAAGAGAGAGCAAAAGAGCGAAAGAGAAGAGGGAGCGAAAAAGCGAGAGAGAAGAGAGCAAAAAAGAGAGAGCGAAAAAGACTGAGCGAAAGAGAGAGAGAGCAAAAAAGAGAGAGAAGAGAGCGAAAGAGAAGAGAGAGTGAAAAAGAGAGAGCAAAAGAGCGAAAGAGAAGAGAGAGAGCGAAAAAGAGAGAGAAGACAGCAAAAAAGAGAGAGAAGAGAGCGAAAAAGAGAGAGAAGAATAATATAATAATAATAATATATGCCATTTAGCAGACGCTTTTATCCAAAGCGACTTACAGTCATGTGTGCATACATTCTACGTATGGGTGGTCCCGGGGATCGAACCCACTACCCTGGCGTTACAAGCGCCATGCTCTACCAACTGAGCTACACAGGACCACCAGAGAGAGAGCGAAAGACAAGAGAGAGCAAAAAAGAGAGAGAGAAGAGAGCAAAAAAGAGAGAGCGAAAGAGAGAGAGCGACAGAGAGAGAGAGCGAAAGAGAGAGCGCAAAAAAGAGAGTGAAAAAGAGAGAGAGCAAAAGAGCGAAAGAGAAGAGAGTGAAAAAGAGAGAGAAGAGAGAGCGAAAGAGAGAAGAGAGAGCGAAAGATAGAGAGAAGAGAGAGCGAAAGAGAGAGCGAAAGAGAGAGCGAAGAGAGAGCGAAAGAGAGAGAGAGCGAAAGAGAGAGAGAGCGAAAGAGAGAGAGAGCGAAAGAGAGAGAGAGCGAAAGAGAGAGAGCGAAAGAGAGGGAGAGCGAAAGAGAGGGAGAGCCGAAGAGAGAGAGAGAGAGCAAGTGAGAGCAAGTAGAGTGAAAAAAAGAGCGAGAGAGAGCAAAAAAAGAGAGAGAGCAAAAAAGAGAGCGAAAGAGAGAGAGAGCGAAAGAGAGAGCCAAAGAGAGAGAGCGAAAGAGAGAGAGCCAAAGAGAGCGAGCGAAAGAGAAGAGAGGGAGAGAGCGAAAAAGAGAGAGCGAAAGAGCGAAAGAGAAGAGAGAGCGAAAAAGCGAGAGAGAAGAGAGCAAAAAAGCGAATAGAGAGCGAAAAAGAGAGAGCGAATAGAGAGCGAAAAAGAGAGAGCGAAAAAGAGTGAGCGAAAGAGAGAGAGAGCAAAAAAGAGAGAGAAGAGAGAGCGAAAGAGGAGAGCGAAAAAGAGAGAGCAAAAGAGCGAAAGAGAAGAGAGAGAAAAAGAGAGAGAAGAGAGCGAAAAAGAGAGAGACGAGAGCGCGAAAGAGAGAGAGAAGAGAGCGAAAGAGCGAAAGACAAGAGAGAGCAAAAAAGAGAGAGCGAAAGAGAGAGAGCGACAGAGAGAGAGAGCGAAAGAGAGAGCGCAAAAAAGAGAGCGAAAAAGAGCGAAAGAGAAGAGAGCGAAAAAGAGAGAGAAGAGAGAGCGAAAAAGAGAGAGAAGAGAGAGCGAAAAAGAGAGAGAAGAGAGCGAAAAATAGAGAGCGAAAAAGAGAGCGAAAGAGAGAGAGCGAAAGAGAGAGAGCGAAAGAGAGAGAGAGAGAGAGCGAAAGAGAGAGAGAGAGAAAGAGAGAGAGAGCGAAAGAGAGAGAGAGCGAAAGAGAGAGCGAAAGAGCGAGAGCCAAAGAGAGAGAGAGCGAAAGAGAGGTAGAGCCGAAGAGAGAGAGAGCAAGTAGAGTGAAAAAAAGAGCGAGAGAGAGCAAAAAAAGAGAGAGAGAGCAAAAAAGAGAGCGAAAGAGAGAGAGAGCGAAAGAGAGAGAGCCAAAGAGAGAGAGAGCGAAAGAGAGAGAGCCAAAGAGAGTGAGAGCGAAAGAGAGGGAGAGCTGAAGAGAGAGAGAGAGCAAAAAATAGAGCGAAAAATAGAGAGCGAAAGAGAAGAGAGAGAGAGCGAAAAAGAGAGAGCGAAAGAGAAGAGAGAGAGAGCGAAAAAGAGAGTGAAAAATAGAAAGCGAAAGAGAAGAGAGAGAGCGAAAAAGCGAGAGAGAAGAGAGCAAAAAAGAGAGAGAAGAGAGAGCGAAAAAGAGAGAGTGAAAAAGAGAGAGTGAAAAAGAGAGAGAGGAGAGAGCGAAAAAGAGAGAGAAGACAGCAAAAAAGAGAGAGAAGAGAGCGAAAAAGAGAGAGAGCAAAAGTGTGAAAGACAAGAGAGAGCGAAAAAGAGAGAGAAGAGAGAGCAAAAAAAGAGAGAGAAGAGAGAGCAAAAGAGTGAAAGAGAAGAGAGAGGTGACACGTCCCTAGGAGGGGTGCGTCACTTGAGTGGGTTGAGTCACTGATGTGATCTTCCTGTCTGGGTTGGCACCCCCCCTTGGGTTGTGCCGTGGTGGAGATCTTTGTGGGCTATACTTGTTTCAGGATGGTAAGTTGGTGGTTGAAGATATCCCTCTAGTGGTGTGGGGGCTGTGCTTTGGCAAAGTGGGTGGGGTTATATCCTTCCTGTTTGGCCCTGTCCGGGGTTGTCCTCGGATGGGGCCAAGGTGTCTCCTGACCCCTCCTGTCTCAGCCTCCAGTATTTATGCTGCAGTAGTTTATGTGTCGGGGGGCTAGGGTCAGTTTGTTATATCTGGAGTACTTCTCCTGTCCTATCCGGTGTCCTGTGTGAATTTAAGTATGCTCTCTCTTATTCTCTCTTTCTTTCTCTCTCTCGGAGGACCAGTTTCAACTGCTCCAGTTTCAACTGTTCTGCCTGTGATTATTATTATTTGACCATGCTGGTCATTTATGAACATTTGAACATCTTGGCCATGTTCTGTTATAATCTCTACCCGGCACAGCCAGAAGAGGACTGGCCACCCCACATAGCCTGGTTCCTCTAGGTTTCTTCCTAGGTTTTGGCCTTTCTAGGGAGTTTTTCCTAGCCACCGTGCTTCTACAGCTGCATTGCTTGCTGTTTGGGGTTTTAGGCTGGGTTTCTGTACAGCACTTTGAGATATCAGCTGATGTACGAAGGGCTATATAAATAAATTTGATTTGGATGAGATCCCACTGCATCCTCTCAAGCAAATCACTCATCACAGTGAAGTGTCTCTCTATGTACCACCTCTCCCTCCCTGAGATCCTGCTTTCCTCCTTGCCTCCCTCCTCAAGGCTCACAAATCAATGTTGCGTTGCGCTGAGCCAATGTAATTCCAGTCTCACATGAACCCAGTAAGATAGTTTACTATAAAGAGAACATCTAGAGCCAGTGTCTTCTAAGGAAGATTTGACACAATCAGGGAGAGAGGTCAATCCTCTTATCCAATAACTTTCTATTTCTAATTCATAGTGGATTTTCTGGTAATAGAGGATTCTGAATCAACTATTACTAATCAGGTTAAACAATCTGGGTAGAAAATTCATGAACAAAAATACTCCACATGAGCATTGCTCCACATTAGGCATAAATGATGTCACAGCGTTGAAAGCATAATAATGAAGCTAAATCTGTATTATGGATTAAGAAAGATATCCAGGTCTTGGGATCCAATTGATTGAAAGACTATGACAATTGATTGAAAGACTATGACAATTGATTGACTTGGCAACGTGCTTCAGCATTACTCACCCCTCTCGCTCTCTCTGAAAAGTTGCTCCCTTAGTGTGTAACTCTGAAATGACCTGGCGTTGTGTTGACCCTGCACTGTGTGCAGTAGCTATCAATCATTTAAAAGCATACACTCTCACCAGAGCCCTGATGGCTTGGACTGTTGGAAATATAAAACACAGGTCTACTCCTGCCTAAAATAGACTACACTAGACCAGGCCTGCACATTGGAGGATTTCGTCTACCTTCCCTGTGTGGTAGTGTGGTGCAGTGTCCCCAACCCTGCTCCTCCAGTACCCCCAACAGAACATATTCTTATTGTAACCCTGGACAAACACACCTGATTCAACTTGTCAACTAATCATCAAGACTTCAATGAGTTGAACGAGGCGCCTTTGTCAAGGGCTACAACAAAACAGTGTACTGTTGGGGGCACTGGAGGACCAGGGTTGGGAAACACTGCTGTGGTGTTTACCCAGTAATGATTTGACCTGCTATCGTCCTTATGTTAAGCAGACACACTTGCTTTGTGTTTGGGTGAGGAGATACGGTACTCCTTGTCGAGATCTCATATTCTGAGCAGGCTTCCCCAAAAGGTTTCCTTAGCCACAGATGTTGTATCATCTTAGTCTATGCACCATTCCTAGGTCACATGACCCCCCCAGCAGCACCGGGCACTGTCAAATGCTTTTACACAAGACCAGATTAGAAGTTAAATCAACCCTTTGTTTTGCACTTAACACAACACATTGAGTTCTAGTCTGTCCTCAAAGATTCCTTCTTTGAATGGTTCTTGCCAAAATCTTGTTGATGGGGTTGGTTGGGTTGTGAAAAAATATACAGTTTTTACAGACTCCTCAATACTGATATAACTTGTATCATACAAGAAGTGAGGGGTGCAGAGTAGACAATCAATAATTATTGGTAAATTGGTCAAATATGTAAACACTGAGTTTATTAGATACCAATCTTCTTGAAAAAAGTAAATAAACAACAGATTGAAAGTAAGTATTATGTGTCAGACTACAGTCGTGGCCAAAAGTTTTGAGAATGACACAAATATTAAATTCCACAAAGTTTGCTGCTTCAGTGTCTTTAGATATTTGTCAGATGTTACTATGGAATACTGAAGTATAATTACAATAATTTCATAAGTGTCAAAGGCTTTTATTGATAATTACATGAAGTTGATGCAAAGAGTCAATATTTGCATTGCTGACTCTTCTTTTTCAAGACCTCTGCAATCCACCCTGGCATGCTGTCAATGAACTTCTGGGCCACATCCTGACTGATGGCAGCCCATTCTTGCATAATCAATGCTTGGAGTTTGTCAGAATTTGTGGGGTTTTGTTTGTCCACCCGCCTCTTGAGGATTGACCACAAGTTGTCAATGGGATTAAGGTCTGGGGAGTTTCCTGGCCATGGACCCAAAATATTGATGTTTTGTTCCCCGAGCCACTTAGTTATCACTTTTGCCTTATAGCAATGTGCTCCATCATGCTGGAAAAGGCATTGTTCGTCACCAAACTGTTCCTGGATGGTTGGGAGAAGTTGCTCTCAGAGGATGTGTTGGTACCATTCTTTTTTCATGGCTGTGTTCTTAGGCAAAATTGTGAGTGAGCCCACTCCCTTGGCTGAGAAGCAACCCCACACATGAATGGTCTCAGGATGCTTTACTGTTGGCATGACACAGGACTGATGGTAGCGCTCACCTTGTCTTCTTCAGATAAGCTTTTTTTCAGGATGTCCCAAACAATCTGAAAGGGGATTCACCCGAGAAAAATACTTTACCCCAGTCCTCAGCAGTCCAATCCCTGTACCTTTTGCAGAATATCAGTCTGTCCCTGACGTTTTTCCTGGAGAGAAGTGCTTCTTTGCTGCCCTTCTTGACACCAAGCCATCCTCCAAAAGTCTTCGCCTCACTGTGCGTGCAGATGCACTCACACCTGCCTGCTGCCATTCCTGAGCAAGCTCTGTACTGCTGGTGCCCCGATCACCAGCTGAATCAACTTTAGGAGACGGTCCTGGTGCTTGCTGGACTTTCTTGTGTACCCTGAAGCCTTCTTCACAACAATTGAACCGCTCTCCTTGAAGTTCTTGATGATCCGATAAATGGTTGATTTAGGTGCAATTTTACTGGCAGCAATATCCTTGCATGTGAAGCCCTTTTTGCGTGAAGCAATGATGACTGCACGTGTTTCCATGCAGGTAAACAGAATTGAACGAGGAAGAACAATGTTTCCAAGCACCACCCTCCATTTGAAGCTTCCAGTCTGTTATTCGAACTCAATCAGCATGACAGAGTGATCTCCAGCCTTGTCCTCGTCAACACTCACACCTGTGTTAACGAGAGAATCACTGACATGATGTCAGCTGGTCCTTTTGTGGCAGGGTTGAAACGCAGTGAAAATGTTTTTGGGGGGATTCAGTTCATTTGCATGGCAAAGAGGGACTTTGCAATTAATTGCAATTCATCTGATCACTCTTCATAACATTCTGGAGTATATGCAAATGGCCATCATACAAACTGAGGCAGGAGACTTTGTGAAAATTTATATTTGTGTCATTCTCAAAACTTTTCACCACAACTGTGGTGGATTTACACTTATGGAGATGAGAAACGGAGTCGGCCTTCACTCTGCAGTCATCCCAGATAGATATTATATACAGTGATCAGGCAAGCTTTAAACCATTGCTTTAGGCGGGGGTAAGGGAATGGAAATCAATGCCGCCTCAGAGAAGCCACCAAGCTAGCTAGAGGAACCTGTCAATAGAGAGCTGCATCCTAAGCACTTCAAATGTAAATGTTTCTGCTACAGCACCAACACCAGGAATTTATAATTAATCTCAATGCGGTGAATGTTGTCTGGGATTCCTCCACATATTAAACCATGAATTTAAATAATTACTTTAATAATATGTATAGTACCAGTCAAAAGATTGGACACATCTAATCATTCAAGGAATGTCTTTATTTTTAAAAATATTTTCTACACTGCATATAGAATAATAGTGAAGACATCAAAACTATGAAATAACCCATATGGAATCATGTAGTAACCAGAAACCTGTAAAACAAATCAAAACATATTTTCAATTTGTGATTCTTCCAAGTAGCCACCCTTGATGACAGCTTGGCACACTCTTGGCATTCTCTCAACCGGGTTCATGAGATAGTCACCTGGAATGCATTTCAATTAACAGGTGTGCCTTGTTAAAAGTTCATTTGTGGAATTTCTTTCCTTTTTAATGTGTTTGAGCCAATCAGTTGTGTTGTGACATTTTAGGGGGGTATACAGAAGACAGCCCTATTTGGTAAAAGAACATGTTCATATTATGGCAAGAACAGATCAAATAAGCAACAGTGATACGACAGTCCATCCTTACTTTAAGACATGAAGGTCAGTCAATACGGAAAATATCAAGAACTTTGAAAGTTTCCTCAAGTGCAGTCGCAAAAACCATCAAGCGCTATGATGAAATTGGCTCTCATGAGGACAACCACAGGAAAGGAAGACCCAGAGTTACCTATGCTGCAGAGAATGAGTTCATTAGTTACCAACTTCAGAAATTGCCGTCCAAATAAATGCTTCACAGAGTTCAAGTAACAGACACATCTCAACATCAACTGTTCAGAGGAGACTGCGTGCATCAGGCCTTCATGGTCAAATTGCTGCAAGGAAACCACTACTAAAGGACACCAACAAGAAGAAGAGACTTGCTTGGGCCAAGAAACAAGAGCAATGGACATTAGACCGGTGGAAATCTGTCCTTTGGTCTGATGGATTTTAAGATTTCGGGTTTAAACCGCCGTGTCTTAGTGAGACGCAGAGCAGGTGAACGGATGATCTCCGCATGTGTGGTTCTATGCAGGAGGCGGTATGATGGTGCTGTGATTAAAAAAAAAAATCAATGCACACTTAACCAGCATGGCTACCACATCATTCTGCAGCGATACACCATCCCATCTGGTTTACACTATCATTTGTTTTTCAACAGGACAATGACCCAACACACCTCCAGGCTGTGTAAGGGCTATTTGACCAAGATGAAGAGTGATGTAGAACTGCATCAGATGACCTGGCCTCCACAATCACTCGACCTCAACCCAATTGAGATGGTTTGGGATGAGCTGGACCGCAGAGTGAAGGAAAAGCAGCCAACAAGGGCTCAGCATATGTGGGAACTCCTTCAAGACTGTTGGAAAATCATTCCAGGTGAAGCTGGTTGAGAGAATGCCAAGATTGTGCAAAGCTGTCATCAAGGTAAAGGGCGGCTACTTTGAAGGATATAAAATAAATATTGATTTGTTTAACACTTTTTTGGTTACTGCATGATTCCATATGTGTTATTTCATAGTTTTGATGTTTTCACCACCATTCCACAATGTAGAAAATAGTAAAATAAAGACTTTTGACTGCTACTGTATATATATATATATATGATTCTTTACAAACACTGAGTGTACAAAACATTAAGAACACCTTCTTAATATTGAGTTGTAATTCCTGACATTTAATCCAAGTAAACATTCCCTGTCTTAGGTCAGTTAGGATCACCACTTTATTTTAAGAATGTGAAATGTCAGAAAAATAGTAGAGAATTATTTATTTCAGCTTTTATTTCTTTCATCACATTCCCAGTGGGTCTGAAGTTTACATACAGTCAATTAATATTTGGTAGCAGTGCCTTTAAATTGTTTAACTTGGGTCAAACATTTTGGGTTGCTTTCCACAAACTTCCCACAATAAGTTGGGTTAATTTTGTCCCCTTCCTCCTGACAGAGCTGGTGTAACGGAGTCAGGTTTGTAGGCCTCCTTGCTTGCACATGCTTTTTCAGTTCTGCCCACAAATTTTCTATGGGATTGAGGTCAGGGCTTTGTGATGGCCACTCCAATTCCTTGACTTTGTTGTCCTTAAGCCATTTTGCCACAACTTTGGAAGTATGCTTGGGGTCATTGTCCATTTGGAAGACCCATTGTTTCAATGTCTGTATCCACATAATTTTCCTATCTCATGATGCCATCTATTTTGTGAAGTGCACCAGTCCCTCCAGCAGCAAAGCACCCCCAGAACATGATGCTGCCACTCCCATACTTCACAGTTGGGGTATTGTTCTTCAGCTTGCAAGCCTCCCCCTTTTCCTCCAAACATAACGATGGTCATTATGGCCAAACAGTTCTATTTTTGTTTCATCAGACAAGAGGACATTTCTCCCAAAAGTACGATCTTTGTCCCAAAGTGCAGTTGCAAATCGTAGTCTGGCTTTTTATGGCGGTTTTGGAGCAGTGGCTTCTTCCGGCCTTTCAGGTTATGTAGATATAGGACTCGTTTAACTGTGGATATAAATACTTTTGTACCTATTTCCTACAGCATCTTCACAAAGTCCTTTGCTGTTGTTCTGGGATTGATTTGCACTTTTCACATCAAAGTATGTTCATCTCTGGGAGAAAGAACGCGTCGCTTCCTGAGCGGTATGAGGGCTGCGTGGTCCCATGGTGTTTATACTTGCGTACTATTGTTTGTACAGATGAACGTGGTAGCTTAAGACATTTGGATATTGCTCCCAAGGATGAACCAGACTTGTGGAGGTCTCCAATTTTTTTTCTGAGGTCTTGGCTGATTTTATTTTATTTTCCCATGTCAAGCAAAGAAGCACTAAGTTTGAAGGTAAGGCCTTGAAATACATCTACAGGTACACCTACAGTTGACTCAAATGATGTCAATTAGCCTATCAGAAGGTTCTAAAGCCATGATATCATTTTCTGGAATTTTCCAAGCTGTTCAAAGGCACTGTCAATTTAGTGCATGTATACTTCTGACCCACTGGAATTATGATACAGTGAATTAAGTGAAATAATCTGTCTGTAAACAATTGTTGGAAAAATTACTTGTGTCATGCACAAAGTAGATGTCCTAACCGACTTGCCAAAACTATAGTTTGTTAACAAGACATTTGTGGAGTAGTTGAAAAACAAGTTTTAATGACTTCAACCTAAAAGTACTTCCGACTTCAACTATCTATTTATATATAAATAAAAATCAATGTCTTGGATATATAAAGAGACATGTGACAAAGAAGCCCAAACCCAACAAACCGTTTATATGGAAGAGTCAGATAAAACAGGCAATATGAAGAAATATTCCATGAAGATTATTTTCAAAAGGCTTTCTTTTTCTTAAATTCAGAGGATGCAAAAAAGAGAATAGTAACGATATAGGCCTAACAATTATAATAAGGTCACTGTAATCGAGGGTAGCTCTTGCAGAGTTCATGGTCCCTAATGTCCCCCCAACCGCCGTTCTTCACGTGGGGCGCCACCCCCCCTGCCCCGTTAGCCGGAAGTCTCTTAGTAATCAGCAGGTTCTTGGGGAACAGCTGATTGCTGCTGCTCTGTAGAATGGTATCTATCTTGGTCTTTTGGCTGGAAGGCATGCACACAGACTTCTTGTGGTGCATCCCGCAGTCCCCGGCATGGAAGACGCGGGGTGCCTCGCTCACCATGACCTTCCAGTAGGAGGGCAGGCAGGTTACGGTCAGGTGCTGCAGGGACCAGTCCCAGTTGTAGTCGTCATAGGTGCAGAAGGCGTCGGTGCATTGAATGAGTTTCTGGTAGGTCTCCCTGCTCAGAGCCATGCCCATGTTGTGCTCGGTGGACTTCCAGGCTTTCACCTCCACCTTGTTGGCTTTACTGGGGTAGCTGATGTGGCCGTAGCTCCCCAGAGATAGGATGTCACAGTCAGGGCAATTCTCCCTCTTCAGGATCGACATCAGCTTGAGGAAGTGGAGGAAGTCAGGGGAGAGGAAGTGGTCCTCCTCGATGAGAAGCACCAGACCCCGGTGGTCCTTCAGGGCCCGGACCCTGTCCCACACAAAATGCAGCTTCCACCACCAGTGGTGCTTGGTCTGGGAGAACTTGGCCTCGCGGTAGTGGCCAAACGAGTCGGGGTACTCTGCGTTGATGCAGCCCAGCTTTAAGGCGTCTATCTTGGAAATGTCTCTGGGGCAGTCCCTGGGGTCGTGGCCCGGGAACTCCTGGGGGTACAGTTGGATGCTGAAGGGAAAGAAGATCTGGAGAACCTGGCAGAAGTCCACTGAGGCCACCACCTGGTTGATCTCGGGGGACCAGAAGTCGTGGCTGAAGATGAGCAGGATGCTCTCCACGCCCCTCGCCTTTCTCAGACTCTCCACCAGCAGCCTCAGGTAGTCAGGTCTGTTGTGCACCTGGACCACCACCACCAGATCGTCCTTCTTCCTCGCTGCCCTGAACTGCTCCTCATGTCTCACTGTCTGGTCAAAATTGAGCTGGAACACAATGCCACGGTAGACCTGGGTGGTGTTGTCCACCTCTGGTTTTACCACCTCCTCTTCCTCCAGGTGCTTTTCAGGCTGGTTCTTCGGGTGTGTCTCGTTGACAGGTGTGATGGGTGGTAGGTTAGGTATCCGGCTGACTGCAGGTGTGGCCTGCGGCTGTGGCTGCACCTGGCTACTGCTGCTTCTCCTCGCCCCATCAGCCTCTTTCAGGACCACCACCCCACTGCTCTTCTTCTGCTTCCCACTGGTCCAGAAGGCTAGGCCACACACCACCACCACCAGCGTCAGTATCACCACCTGGAGATAAAATACAAATCATATCATGTGCCCAGTTTTGGACTCAATCCTGCCTGCTATTGCAGTAATTTTACTAATGTTGTCATTGGCATTGTAATTTATATGATCTTTTTTGAAATACAGATACGATACAGTAAGATTATGTAACAGAGTTCATATGAGTTTACAGGAGTTAATAGGTTATTCAATCATTCAATTGATCCAGTGGGTCCGGCTTCTTCAACTGAACTAAATATGTCACAATATATGACATTTTATTGTATATGACTGTTCTCAAATACATTTGATTTGTTTGTGCCATTTAAAACATGCCCAGTACAGAAACATGCAGCACATACACATGACTTGGGACTCGTCGTGTATTGTACCTTCCTCTTGTAGACTCGGAATCTCATGACAGGCAGTCACCCCCCTTGGGAAGGGAGAGGAGTTGATTGTAGAGAAACTGAAAAAAGGCAGGTTTGCAATTTCTAATGGCACTGCTGTGCTTGGGGGAGGCAGGCAGGGAGGGAGGCAGGCAGGGAGTCTTGATAGAAAACAGTTTAAAATTCTGTTGGTTGCTAACACTTGTTGCTAGCACACATTTTTAGAATGTAGACATGTGTCTTTGTGGAATATAAGTGATGCCATGTGAGATTCCCATAAGGCATGTTGGTTTCAGAGGCTGCAGTGTAGAGTTGTGCATGGAACCCACTGGAAAACAAAATAAGAGAAATAAGAGACATTTTTACCATTTCTTAATGTCTTTACTAAACATAGCTACTTTATTAAATGCAACCCACCTACATACCATAAATAAAACAATGGCTGATATCGGGGTCTATATACAATTTTCCAGTAAAATAAAACATAACTTATTTTTTTAATAAGAGCGGATACGGTGCACTCGGAAAGTATTCAGACCCCTTGAATTTTTCCACATTTTATTACGTTACAGCCTTATTCTAAAATGAATTAAATAGTTTTTTCCTCCCTCAATCTGTAAACACCCCATAATGACAAAGCAAAAACAGGTTAGACATTTTTGCAAATGTATTAAAAAAAAAGTAAAAATGGAATTATCACATTTACAGTATTCAGACCCTTTACTCAGTACTTTGTTGAAGCACCATAGGCAGAAATTACACCCTCGAGTCTTCTTGGGTATGACGCTGCATGCTTGGCACACCTGTATTTGGGGAGTTTCTCCTATTCTTCTCTGCAGATCCTCTCAAGCTATGTCAGGTTGGATGGGGAGCGTCACCACACCACTATTTTCAGGTCTCTCCAGAGATGTTCGATTGGGTTCAAGTCCAGGCTCTGGCTGGGCCACTCAAGGACATTCAGAGACTTGTCCCGAAGCCACTACTGCGTTGTCTAGGCTGTGTGCTTAGGGTCAATGTCCTGTTGGAAGGTGAACCTTCACCACAGTCAGAGCGCTCTGGAGCACGTTTTCATCAAGGATCTTTCTGTACATTGCTGTGTTCCATTTTTACATCGATCCTGACTAGCGTCAAAAAACATCCTCACAGCATGACGCTGCCACCACGTTTCACCATAGGGATGGTGCCAGGTTTCCTCCAGACGTGACATTTGGAATTCTGGCCAAAGAGTTAAATCTTGGTTTAATCAGACAAGAGAATCTTGTTTCTCATGGTCTGAGAGTCTTTAGGTGCCTTTTGGCAAACTCCAAGCAGGGTGTCATGTGCCTTTTACTGAGAAGTGGTTTCCGTCTGGCCAGTACCACAAAGGTCTGATTGGTGGAGTGCTGCAGAGATTGTTGTCCTTCTGGAAGGCTCTCCCATCTCCACAGAGGAACTCCGCAGCCCTTTCAAAGTGACCAGCGCGTTCTTGGTCACCTCCCTGACCAAGGCCCTTCTCCCCCGATTGTTGAGTTTGGCCGGGCTGCCAGCTCTAGGAAGAGTCTTGATTGTTCCAAACTTCCATTTAAGAATGATGGAGGCAACGGTGTTCTTTGGGACCTTCAATCCTGCAGGAATGTTTTGGTACCCTTCCCCAGATCTGTGCCTCGACACAATCCTGTCTCTGCGCTCTACGGACAATTAATTTGACCCCATGGCTTGGTTTTTGTTCTGACATGAACTGTCAACTGTGGGACTTTATATAGACAGGATTGTGCCTTTCCAAATCATGTCCAATCTATTGAATTTACCACAGGTGGACTCCAATCAAGTTGGAGAAACATCTCAAGATTGATCAATGGAAACCGGATGCACCTGAGCTCAATTTCGAGTATCATAGCAAAGGGTCTAAATAAATATGTAAATAAGGTAATTATGTTTTTGTTTTTTTCATATATATATTTTTTTTCTAAAAACCTGTTTTTGCTTTGACATTATAGGGTATTGTGTGTAGATTGATGAGGAAAATGTTTTATTTAATTTATTGTAAAATAAGGCTGTAACGTAACAAAATGTGGAAAAGGGGAAGGGGTCTGAATACTTTCCGAATGCACTGTAAGTGACAACCCATGTAACAAATGCACCACTGCCAATGCCCCATACATTGACAATAACGTTCCCGATAACCAGTAGACTAAATGTCAAACTGTAAGACACATGATCATCATGTAGGCCTAATACTTTGTGAAGATAAAGTATCTGCAGCCAGTCATCACGATTTAGATTCTTCATTTAGACACACCAGCCCTCCCATACCAGCCTGTGCTCCACTTTAACAGTCTATGATTAGTTCCCTGTTCTCTTCTGTCTTTGCAGCGTTTCTTGGTTGAACTAGCTCATCTGTGTCTACTGCCCAGAGGCACTATCACAATCAATACCACATATCA
The DNA here is from genome assembly GCF_021184085.1 of Oncorhynchus gorbuscha. Classification (NCBI taxonomy): domain Eukaryota; kingdom Metazoa; phylum Chordata; class Actinopteri; order Salmoniformes; family Salmonidae; genus Oncorhynchus; species Oncorhynchus gorbuscha. Next base: position 66,483,444 of record NC_060186.1, on the reverse strand, counting down.
AGACATCCACAAAATGGAAAGCTAAATAACCTTTGCACTGGATCAGACTCCCTTGCCTAAAACACAACAATGATGTTCAAATAGATTGTAGACATCAGCCTACGGTGTCCTTATGTCCTTAACAGTGTACATTATACGCCTGTGCTAACTTTCACTACATGACACGATACACGCACAGCTAACAAGATGTAGAGCTAAGCTAGCCACCGCCTATCATTTCAATCTAGACCGTTTTCTATGTTTCTGAACAGTAATGTAATAAACATTTCGGTATAACATGTACTCCTTCCCATGGTACATGTTGGTCAAGAAGGAAATGGGGGTTCTCTAGCCAAATCTAGTTCAGGTAGCTTCCTCCTCCCTACACCATCAATCGTCTTGTTAGCGCCCGAGATTCGTGCCGTGTAGGTGTAACGTTACATCATTCACAACTAGTTAGCTAGCTATATTTAGACGCTTAAACGTTGTTTACCGGGTGATGTTATGGTAGCTAATAGCTAGCTAGCAAGCTACATTTGTCTCGTAGAAGTTAACTGGAGCGAGCGTATTATATTTAAAAGCAAGCACTCCGTAGTCGCGCCTTCAGTCATTGGCCAAAACAGACTGTCGCAACCACTCTCACAGTGCGAAGAAAATGCGTTTGTATAGTTACCTAAAATATTAGTCGTGCTGTGCAGCTTTCTCTGCCGAAATTAACAGTGCGATGAATCGAGGTATTCATTCTCCTCCATTCCTTCTCTCCTGCTCCCAATTTCGGGGCAAAATAACACATTAGCCAGCCAGCTAGCTAGCTAGCTTACGTTGGCAAGAAGTACCAAATACGGAACCACTGCCTAGCTTTGACTCCCACAATGCATTACTCCATAGGGTCTCTCAAGACATAAAACATGAATTGATATATTAGGCTAGTGTGCTACAATGTTGCATTCAACTGAACTATTGAATTGTAGCTTATAACAATGTAACAATATGGAGATTTTACATGTAGTCGGTATACTATTTATTTAGAATTAGTCATTTGTTTGTAGATAAACAAAGGCTTCTTCTGATCTGTTTTCTTACAAAAAAATGATATAGGCCACTATGATAATAATCTAAACCAGTTCGATATTATTGTCAGTATATTACATTATTCTTGATTATATTCTATACAAAAGAGAGGCAAAACGAGTATCACTACTAGCCTAACTTCACGCCATTATTGTTAAATATTCAAGAAATCATGAAAAATAAATGATGGTCCAATTGGCATTACTTTACATTTCAAAGTTGGAAAGTATCCAAATAATTTTTACTGGAACACTTCTGTGTTGGTAGTTGTTGTACACCGTACATTCTGTTGTATGAAACAAATTGAATCTTGTTGATTTTATTATGTACTTTTCTATTGATTCACATACTATTGGTATAATTACCTTTTTTTCAATCACTTTGGTGCAATTTTCACAAGTAAGTTGTACATTTTCACAACTCTAAGCACAAAAATCTATACAGATCATCAAAATGGCTCATGTTTAAAACTCTAAGCACATTTTCAATTTTCAACACACAATTCAATTGTTGATAACACCAAATCACTCAATTTGGATACATATTCAATCTAATTATCTGCTTTCAAATGCAATATTCACTTTACTTTGGATATGATTTTCTTGTCATTTGTAAACAATACAATTAACTATATCACTTAATCAAATTGCTCAAACCGGATAACTAACTATGAACCAGGAAGTTTGGGGTGGGGCAGGTTGGGGACAGGGGGAGCAGGTACCTGACTATTGGTGGCTATTCAGCAAGTTGATGGTCTTGGGGTAGAAGCTATAGGCCAGTGTTACAGTTGAGCATACCACCCTCTGTAGTGCATTACGGTCTGCGGTGGTGGAGTACCAGGCTGTGATGTAGCTCGGCAGAATGCTCTCGATGGTGCTCCTGTAGAATACTGCGAGGGCCCTCGGGGGCAAGCTGAATTTCTTCAGCATCCTGAGGTTGAAGAGTCGCTGTCATTACTTATTCACCACGGTGTCCATGTGGTTTGACCATTTTATCTCCTTGGAGATGTGTACTCCGAGGAACTTGAAAAGAATGGGGTCGTGCCCAGCCTGGTTCCTCCGGAAGTCCACAATCAGCTCCTTTCTTTTTCTGATGTTGAGGGTGAGGTTGTTTACCTGGCACCCCACCGTCAGAGTTCCTACCTCCTCCTCGTTGTTGATAATCAGGCCTGTTACTGTCGTGTCCTCAGCAAACTTGACGATGAAGTTGGGACTGTGTGAGGCCACGTAGTCATGGGGGTGGCCCGTCAGCAAGTCCAGGACCCAGTTGCATAGGGAGGAGTTCACTCCCAGGGTCGTGAGCTTAGAGTGCAGTGTGGAATTCAATGGTGATTGTGTCGTCCGTGGATTTGTCTGGCTGGGAAGCGAAATTAAGAGGATTAAGTGTGTCAGGGACAGAGGAAGTGAGTGGTCTTTGACTAGCCTCTAAACCCACTGAATTGTGTAGTGTACAATACACTGCTGAAATGACTAGGTTATACACTCCCCAATCAGTTTATAAGGTACACCACCCCGTTCACAAAAAATAGATCGCTTTTACAGACAGTGAGCCACGTGGCCGTGGCTTGCTATATAAAGCAGGCAGGCAGGCAGGCATCGAGGCTTTCAGTACTGTTCGTTTGAACAGTACTGAAAGAACTCAGTACCATCATTGAAATTGTTGCATGTTGCGTTTATATTTTTGTTCAGTATACATCGGAAAAATGTGCCAAAGCGATTAATTTTTTTTAAAATTAAGAATGTTAATATTGTTCATATCACATTTAAGGCATTTTTTTTCATGCATGTTATTTAATGTATGATTGCACCAGGACCCTGCATCAAAACCAGATCATTGGGGCCACTTGGGTATAAGGTCCATTTGAGAGCATTTCGCTACACTGGCATTAACATCTGCTAACCATGTGTATGTGACAAATACATTTGATTTGATATGAAGAAAGATGGGCAGACTAGTTATGGGTATCTAATATTGCATACATTGCATGTCTCGTTTTGAATGAATGATTTCTGCTTGTGCAAATGCTTTGTTGAGGTCTTCAACCAAATAACTATCCTGATATGGGGGGGTGGAACTGAAAACCTGTACCTTCAGAATCTATGTAAGTCCGCAGCCGCACAATGGTCCAGATGAAGCGATTGATGTGTTGCTACTGCATGTTGTTGGCGTCTTCTAGTGGTGTACTACAAGAATGCACGCAACGCGATGTTTCCCACTATGCTTTGCGGGCGGAAGAAGCCCAGAAGAATAGTTTTATTTACGCATGCGCATCCGTCTTCCTTCCTTTTCGACATTCTACTCGAACGAGACAAGATGGGACATCAGAGCCTCTACTGGAGTCACCCAAGAAAATTCGGTCAGGGATCCCGATCCTGGTCAGTCTTGTTTAATATTTTGTTTAGTATTTGTTATTATTCAGTTTCGAGTACATTTCAGAGTTCGGAAGTTTTTCACGGACCCAAATTTTGAGTGTACATTTCGAACCACATGGAGTCTTCGCTCGACCTAATATGGCGGCTGATGTAGATTAACCCCCGACCCTCACATTGTTCTCGCATGTTAAACTCAGCAGTTAGCATTTTCTAGTAATATGTGTCGAATAAACATGTATTTCCAGCCATCAATATACCACTCAATGAATGTTGCCGGTTTATCCATTGCTACAACTTCGCGGCCTAAATAATTAGCTACTACCTAGTAGCTACAGTACAGGAGCTCGTTAAATTGGCTTGAAGCTAACAGTGGCTATGTGGAAAATTGATGTCGGCTAACCAGCTATCTGGGTAAATTTGAATGCGCTTGAACTTGCTAGACATGTTTTATTAAATCTTCGCCGTGTTTCTCTAATACGTGCATTTGTTTTTCAGCCGGGTATGCTCGAACAGACACGGTCTGATCCGTAAATACGGGCTCAACATGTGCCGCCAGTGCTTCAGGCAGTACGCGAATGACATCGGCTTTGTCAAGGCAAGTATTTGTTTGCGCTGTACTCTTGTAAATTTAACTTAGTCACCGTTGGCTATTAGTTGACATTACCGATGGTATAAGCTAATATAAGGGGTGAAAATAATATAACGCATTCTTCCTCTGGACGATGTACTATACATGTTTTAGGCTACAATTCTTGACAAATTGATTCCTTCTTATTCTGTAATATATTATATTAACCCTGATGCTTTATGTACACAGCTGGACTAACTGCATTGGATGCTGAAGGTTCCCCACTGGATGCGAAACCAACATGGGATGTTGCATTATTCCAAATAAATGTTTTAGTCCAACATAGTTGTCCTGTTTTTTTTGTTGGTCTACATTGTCTAACTCGTTCCACTGAGTTGTCTGCAGGTTTTCACTCCACCCTTGTATTTGATTGAATTACGGTCACTGATTAGTAAGGACCTCACCTGGTTGTCTAGGTCTTTCTTATTGGAAAGGGAAAAACTAAACCTGCCGACACTCAGCCCTCTAGTGAGTTAGCTGGTGACTCAGGATAAACTGGTTGCATTACAATGTCACATGGGTTTACTTATAAAAGTGTGACCTATGTACATGACAAGAGTGAAATCTAGTGTAATTTTTTTGATATGGCCACCTGTGTTAAGTTTATTCCAAGGTTGAAACTAATTCAAACAATGTTTTGTTGGAAATTTTAGTAATTCCTTGTTGGTATTGTGGTAGAGCTTTGAACCTCTTTCTAGATGACATTGAGGGATGCTGCAAGTAATCACTGTACCATTACTTGAGGTATAACTGATTTGATTTCTTATGTAAATGTACATGGCTGTTAACACAGGCAGCCCAATTCTGACCCCACCCCAACTAATTGGTATTCAGCAATTGCATATCTTTTTTCTGATCTCATCAAAATGTAAGGGAGAATTTGTCTTCCTGTGTAAACGAGGCATACTTTACAAATGTTTTACATGCTTCGGCCAATCATGGTTTAGGAAGAGCACCGTTAGTGCAGACAATCCTTTCAACGTGCAATTGATCCAGATCAGTAGCAAATTACATGCATGATGCTCACTCACACTGAAGTTTACTATGAAAGGGAATGAGCAAGTGCACACTGAGGAAAGAATTGGGACGTGGGAAGGTTATTTCCAACCAGGTGGGCACAGATGTGTAGTTTATGATAAACAATGATTCAAAGTAACTAAGTTTTTTGAAGAATAGGTGTAACAAATGTGAAATTAACTAATCTGATTACCTTTGCATTTGACATGTTTATAATACTGCCTCTTAATGTACAGTCACTTCTAAAGTAATTATATTTGAGGTGTCTGAGACAAGAATGAACAAGAATATGAATGCTACAATTTCTAACATTTCACTGAGTTCATATAAGGAAATCAGTCCATTGAAATAAATTAACCCTGAATCTATGAATCTCACACGACTAGGCTATAGACCCACCCAATCAGACTTGAGTTTTCCCTGACAATAGTGTTATTATAAATATAAGTACTCATTGGAGGCAGTTTGTTAGAGGCAGGAACATTAAATTCTCTGGCAACCGCTTTGGTGAACATTCCTGCAGTCAGCACGTCCATTGCACGCTTCCTCAAAACTTGTGGCATTGTTGTGACTGCACATTTTACGTGGCCTTTTATTATCCCCAGTGCAAGGTGCACCTGTGTAATGATCATGCTGTTTAATCAGCTTTGTGATATGCAAGATGTTTCAGGTGGATGGATTATCTTGCCAAAGGAGGAATTCTCATTAACGGATGTAATCAAATTTGTGCATTTCAATAGAAATAAGCTTTTTTTGCCAATGGAAAATGTGTTTCGCCTCATGAAACATGGGACCAACACTTTACATAATGTGTTTATAGTTTTGTTCAGCGTACTAGTCGATGTCTACAAATCAGTCTTTGTGTTGATGATTTTTCTTTTGCCACTAGATGGCACAGACACTGTTTTTAAATGTATCCTAACAATGTTTTGTTGTGGAGGTGCTCAGGGGCCCCCTCTCAGTTCAAAGGACCTTATTGGCATAGGAAACATGATTGCATTTCCAAAGCAAGGGAAATAGATTATTAACAAGAGTGAAATAAACATAAAATGAACAGTAAACATAACACTCAAAAGTTTCAAAGTAATAGTGATAATATTTCAAATGACATTATGGCTATGTACAGTGTTGTAGTTGTGCAAATAGTTTAAGTACAAAAGGGAAAATAAAGATCAATATGCAACCTGGTCTCAGAGCATTTCTTATTATTTTGTATGTAAATCTGAGGAACTCCATTTAGTATGATATGTTACCTTGCATATGGTATGTATTAAATTGTGGATGTCTGTCACCCATTTATTATGATCTGTTCCAAATTACAATTCATACTATGTTATGAATTTGCAAAACATACAATTTGGAATATGATATTTTACTAATTCTAGCTAGGTTTCTAAAGTTAGCTAGCTGGCTAACCTTAGTTAGGCTAGTGGTTAAGTTTAGGAGATGGGTTAGCTAAAAGAGTTAGGGTTAGCTAATATGGTAAGTAGTTGAAAAGTTGTCCTTAATGAGATTTGAACTCTCAACCTTTGGGTTGCTAGATGTTTGTGTTATACATCCACCCCTACCAACAACCCTACTTTAGTTTTTGCCTGAAGTAACCATCTGTTTAATGTAACCATCTGTTTAATGTAACCATACCAAACATAACATATACTCATTTGATTATTTTGGTTTACATTTGCTACCTTATGTCTAGTATGAGACCAGGCTGAAATATGGGTTGTATTTACAATGGTGTTTGTTCTTCACTGGTTGCTCTTTCTTGTGGCAACAGGTCACAACTCTTGCTGCTGTTATGGCACACTGGTATTTCACCTAATATATTTGGGAGTTTATCAAAATTCGATTTGTTTTCAAATTAGTTTGGGGTCTTTGTAATCTGAGGGAAATATGTCTAATATGGTCATAAATTTGCCTTAAGGTTAAGAAGTACAGCTGTTTCTACCTCATTTTGTGGGCAGTGTGTGCACATAGCCTGTCTTCTCTTGAGAGCCAGGTCTGCCTATGGCATCTCTATAGTCAAAAGTTTCCTTAATTTTTGGGTCAGTCGCAGTGGTCAGGTATTCCGCTACCATGTACTCTCTGTTAGAGTACACGGTACTCTCTGTTTTTGGTTAGTTCTTTCCACTGTTTCAAGTAATTATATTTTTGTTTTGTCATAATTTGGTTGCCGTCCTAGGGCTCTGTTGGGTTGTTTGTGTTTCTGAACAGAGCGCCAGGACCAGCTTACTCTTCTCTAGGTTAAGCTCTGTAGGTGATGGAATGTTATGGAAGGTTTGGGAATCGCCTCCTTTTAGGTGGTTGTGAAATTTAACGTCTCCTTTTTGGATTTTGATAATTAGCGGGTATTGTCCTAGCTACATGCATTATTTGGTGTTTTCGTTGTATGCGGAGGATATTTTTTTGCAGAATTATGCATGCTAATTGATGTATTGAAGCCATTGCGATGCAATTTTTGTACTCTATTTTGGAAGCTTAAAAACAGATTTATTTAATGTGTACATACGTTTTTTGACAAGTATTCTACTCCAGACACCTTAATACATACTTTTCAATTATGTTATGTGAACGGAACACACATATATATCTGCAGTACAAGTCAAAGGTTTGGACACAGCTACTCATTACAGAGTTTTTCTTTATTTTTAAACTATTTTCTACATTGTAGAATAATAGTGATGGCATCAAAACTATTAAATAGCACATATGGAATCATGTAGTAACCAAAAAAGTGTTAAACAAATCAAAATATATTTTATATTTGAGATTCTTTGTAAAAAATAAAGAAAAACCCTTGTATGAGTAGGTGTGTCCAAACTTTTGACAGGTACTGTATATATATGTACACACACATAATAAACCTATTCCGTAATTATTATTATTTTTTGTACTAAAGGTCTGTGAGAACTAATCACTGATCGCAGTTCTTATTTATGCTTTTCCTTAGCTCCCTGACTGTCAGTCTGTCACAGTCTCCCCAATATTAGGTTTCCATCTGAATAAATGCCAGGGCTAATAGAAAAAGAGTACAAATGAAAAACCATCAACTAGTCAAAAGACTGATTATTTCATGTTGGTAAAAAGTGCAGATCTACAGGTTAAAAAAATCAGAATAGAGTCAATACTCAAGTTACATTACATTAGTAGTAGGCACTTCACTTGCGTATGATATTTCTTATTACATATTAATCTGTGCTTTAACGTGTCTGCCTGTCGAATGAAGTCTTCCATTTAGTTCTATTTGGAGTGCCGCTAGTCTAGACTCGAGAGGACAGTATTCCAGTTGCTCGAGGGGCTCCGTCAAGCCATTTTATTCCCCAATGAGAGATCCCAAGGGAAATGTCTCACACTAAGGCTAATTTCTCATTCCACCACAGACTCAATCAACGGGCAATGCAGCGTGTTTACTGTGTGTAGACATATTCCATCTCAAGATACCTCTCACTGGCACAGTCTGTCTATTCAGTGAATCTATTGCTGTTCTTGTTGATCATCCCAATTTATGATCTAACTCAGTAAATAATCCATAGTGTTACTCTACCACTGTGACTCTATCCTTCTTGAAATATGCTAATTTCAGGACAGAGTGTGCTACTCCCTCCGTCTCAGGGGAGAACGACTGCCCTTCTCATTGAAGCCACAGGACTTCAAGGCCGACCACGATATTGCAGGTATTGTTAACAGAAAATAGGATCCTCCATTATAATTAATGGCAAAATGGCAATCTTTGTGATTAATCTCTGGGTAAAAAATTGGAATAAATGGTACCAATAATTGCTTCTAATTCAAAAAATTGAGTAACTCAAGCACTTGCAATGCTGAGTTACTCAATGCGAAGGGGCAAAACTGTCACTTCCTGGAGTAGCTTAAACTGTGCATGTTATGTCTCCATGAGACGCCATCTTAACCGACTTCGTTTGGCTTCAATGCGATAGTGACTCTTCACATAGGAATGAATGGTGGCATGTGCTCGATGGCTTTGTCCGTTCATATATATAGTCTGTTTTCCCTTTCCTGCTGCAACCATGATTATTTTCAGCCTGGTCTCATAGACTAGACGTAACATAGTTAATGTACATTGCACTTGGAAAGTATTCAGACCCCTCACCAATCTACACACAATGCCCCATAATGATAAAGCAAAAATAGTTTTTTAAATATTTTGTCAAATGTATATATATATTTATATATATAAATAAAAGGGAAATATCACATTTCATTACGTATTCAGCCCCTTTACTCAGTACTTTGTTGAAGCACAGTTGGCAGATTGCAGCCTCGAGTCTTCTTGAGTATGACACTACAAGCTTGCCACAGCGCTATTTTGGGAGTTTCTCCCATTCTTCTCTGCAGATCGTCTCAATCTCTGTCCAGTTGGTTGGGGAGCGTCGCTGCACAGCTATTTTCAGGTCTCTCCAGAGATGTTCGGTCAAGTCCGGGCTCTGGCTGGGCCACACAAGGACATTCAGAGACTTGTCCTGAAGCCACTCCTGCTTTGTCTTGGCTGTGTGCTTGGGGTCATTGTCCTGTTGGAAGGTGAACCTTTGCCCCCAGTCGGAGGTTATGAGTGCTCTAGAGCAGGTTACTCTGTACTTTGCTCTGTTCATCTTTCCCTCAATTCTCCCAGTCCCTGCCTCTGAAAAACTTCCCCACAGCATGATGCTGCCACCACCGTGCTTCACTGTAGGGATGGTGCCAGGTTTCCTCCAGACATGACACTTATCATTCAGGCCAAAGAGTTCAACCTGGTTTCATCAGACCAGAGAAACTTGTTTATCATGGTCTGAGAGTCCTTTAGGTGTCTTTTGGCAAACTCCAAGCAGGCTGTCATGTGCCTTTTACTGAGAAGTGGCTTCCACCTGGCCATTCTACCATAAAGGCCTGATTGGTGGAGTTCTGCAGAGATGGTTGTCCTTCTGGAAGGTTATTCCATCTCCACAGAGGAATTCTGGAGCTCTGTCAGAGTGACCATCAGGTACTTGGTCACCTCCCTGACCAAGGACCTTCTCCTCTGATTGGTGAGTTTGGCTGGGTGGCCCGCTCTAGGAAGAGTCTTGGTGGTTCCAAACTTCTTCCATTTAAGAATGATGGAGGCCACTGTGTTCTTGGGGACCTTCAATGCTGCAGAAATGTTTTATACCCTTCCCCAGATCTGTGCCTTGACATAATCCTGTCTCAAAGCTCTATGGACAATTCCTTTGACCGCATGGCTTCATTTTTGCTCGGACATGCACTGTCAACTGTGGGACCTTATATAGACAGGTATGTGCCTTTCCAAATCATTTCCAGTCAATTGAATTTACCACAGGTGGACTCCAATCAAGTTGTTAAAACATCTCAAGGATGATCAATATAAACCAGATGCACTTGAGTGCAATTAAGAGTCTCATAGCAAAAGTTCTGAATACGTATATAATAAGGTATTTGTCACGTTCTGACCTTTATTTCCTTTGTTTTGTCATTATTTAGTATGGTCAGGGCGTGTATTGGGTGGGCAGTCTATGTTTGTTTTTCTATGTTTTGGGGTATTTCTATGTTTCGGCCTAGTATGGTTCTCAATCAGAGGCAGGTGTCATTAGTTGTCTCTGATTGATAATCATACTTAGGTAGCCTGGGTTTCACTGTGTGTTACTTTGCACCAGTATTAGGCTGTTTCGGTTTTCGTGTTACATTTATTGTATTTGATTCGTGTTTACTTTGTTTCATTAAACATGAATCTCAATAGCCACGCCACATTTTGGTCTGACTCTCCTTCAAGCCAAGAGAACCGTGACAGAATCACCCACCAACCAAGGACCAAGTGGCGTGGTAAAAGGAAGCAGCAGCAACAACAGCGGCCAGCATCACAGGACTCCTGGACATTGGAGGAGATACTGAACGGAGAGGGACCCTGGGCACAGGCTGGGGAATATCGCCGCCCCAAAGCAGAGCTGGAGGCAGCGAAAGCTGAGCGGCGGCTATATGAGGAGGCAGCACGGCAGTGCTACAGGTACGAGAGGCAGCCCCCAAAAAATTTTGGGTGGGGGGCAGACGAGGTGTGGTACTAAGCCAAGTAGCAGACCTGAGTTCACTCCTCGTGCTTATTATAAGCAGCGCATTACTGGTCAGGCACCGTGTTATGTGGTTAAGCGCACGGTGTCGCCAGTATGTGCCCATAGTCCGGTGTGCTATAGGGCAGCCCCCCGAAAGTGCCATGCGAGTGTGGGTATCGAGCCAGGGCGTATGGTGCCTGCTCAGCGTGTCTGGTCGCCAGTACGCAGTTTTGGTCCAGGGTATCCTGCGCCGGCTCTGTGTGCTGTGTCTCCGGGGGCGCTGGAAGGGTGCAGTGCGTCCTCTGCCTGCGCTCCGCTCGTGCCGGGCAAATGTGGGAGTGGAGCCTAAGGGAGAGGTGCGTGTAGTAAGCACTAGATCTCCCGTGCTTACCCACAGCCCGGTTCAACCTGTGCCTGCACTCTGGAGGGTCCGGGCTAGAGTAGTTGTACAGCCTGGGGAAGTGGTGCCAAGGTTGCGCACCAGAGCTCCAGTGCTCCCCCACAGCCAGGTCCTTCAGGTGCCTCCTCCTAACACCAAGCCTCCTGAAGGTCTCCCCATCCTGGTGGTTCCTGTGGCAGCTCCACGCACCAGGCTGTCTCTCTGTCTCCTCCCTGCAGGTGGTCCTGTCTGTCTGGCGCTGCTGCCGGAGTCTCCTGCCTGTCCGGCGCTGCTGCCGGAGTCTCCCGCCTGTCCGGCGCTGCTGCCGGAGTCTCCCGCCTGTCCGGCGCTGCTGCCGGAGTTTGAGGCGCCAGAGCCCCTGCCCCTCTGTCCCGAGCTGCCCCTCTGTCCCGAGCTTCTGCCCCTCTGTGCCAAGCTTCTGCCCCTCTGTCCAGAGCTTCTGCCCCTCTGTCCCGAGCTGCCCCTCTGTCCAGTGGGGTCATTGAGAAGGGTGGCCATGGTTAGTAAGCCACGGAGGCGGACAATAAAGCGGACTAAGACAATGGTGAAGTGGGGTCCGCGTCCCGCGCCAGAGCCGCCACCGCGGACAGACGCCCATCCAGACCCTCCCCTATAGGTTAAGGTTTTGCTGCCGGAGTCCGCACCTTTGGGGGGGGGGGGGGTACTGTCACGTTCTGACCTTTATTTCCTTTGTTTTGTCATTATTTAGTATGGTCAGGGCGTGAATTGGGTGGGCAGTCTATGTTTGTTTTTCTATATTTTGGGGTATTTCTATGTTTCGGCCTAGTATGGTTCTCAATCAGAGGCAGGTGTCATTAGTTGTCTCTGATTGAGAATCATACTTAGGTAGCCTGGGTTTCACTGTGTGTTTGTGGGTGATTGTTCCTGTCTGTGTTACTTTGCACCAGTATTAGGCTGTTTCGGTTTTCGTGTTACATTTATTGTATTTGATTCGTGTTTACTTTGTTTCATTAAACATGAATCTCAATAGCCACGCCACATTTTGGTCTGACTCTCCTTCAAGCCAAGAGAACCGTGACAGTATTTGTGTTTTCATTATTTTTAATACATTTACAAAAACATCAAAAAAACCTGTTTCGCGTTATCATTGTGGGGTATTGTGTGTAGATTCATGAGGAAAAAATTGTAACTTAATCCATTTTAGAATTAGGCTGTAAGGTAACAAAATGTGGAAAATGGGAAGGGGTCTGAATACTTTCCGAATGCACTGTAAATCCAGAACACTCAAATTAGCATGAGATGTTACGTTTGGTATGGGCACATAGGATAGAAGGTTACCTAAGGCAACAACAAAAAGGAGGGTGGTTGGTTGGGCATATAACATCATGTACAATTTTAACTTTTTAGCAACTTTGCTTCTACTTACTACTTTTTAGCTACTTTGCAACGACATGGCATGTTAGCTAACCCTTCCCCTAACCATAATCTTAATATTTTTTGATAACCCTTCCCCTAACACTAACCTTAACCCTTTAACCCAACTCCTTACCTTAACCCTAACCTTAATCTTTAACCCCTAGAGCAAGCTAATCTTAGCCACTTAGCCACCTAGCTAACATCAGCCACAACAAATTGGAATTTGTAACATATTGTACGAATTGTAATTCGTAACATATTGTATGAATTGCAATTTGTAACATATCAATCTAAATGGATGTCGGATATCCACAAATTACTACATACTGTTATAAAATTTGTTGTTTTTTTTGCGTTGTTTTTAAAACTTATTTTGTGCATAATGTTGCTGCTACCTTCTCTTATGACCGAAAATAACTTCTGGACATCAGAACAACGATTACTCACCACGAACTGGTAGAAGCTTTTTCCTTTAACAAGTCTGACGAGTCTGACATGAAGGTTATACTGCTTTCCCGGGAACAGGCCCGTCATTTGCGTGAAGAGAAGACAGAGAAAAAGGGGGCGGAGGTCGGGCTGCCTTCTGTGAATTGGTAGACGAGTGAGTAAATCCCCACTGCCATCCGTTATATTGGCTATTGTGCAATAATTGGAAAATACAATTGATGACTTAAACAACATACAGCAGGCGGGTTTTTACACTATATCGGCAGGTTAGAACAGCAGCCTCTGGTATGACTAGGGGTGGCTGTCTATGTATATATGTAAACAACAGCTCCTAGTGGCCGGAACATTAATGCAGGGAAACTTAAATCCGTTTTTCTTCATTTCCACCAGCATGTTAAATGTGCAACCAGGGGGGAAAAAACTAGACCACCTTCACTCCACACACAGAGACCCGTACATAGCTCTCACTTGCCCTCCATTTGGCAAATCTGACAATAATTCTATCCTCCTGATTCCTGCATACAAGCAAAAATAAAAGCAGGAAGCACCAGTGACTCGGTCTATGAGAAAGTGGTCAGATGAAGCAGATGCTAAGCTACAGGACTGTTTTGCTAGCACAGACTGTCATTGAGGAGTACACCACATCAGTCAGTGGCATCATCAATAAGTGCATCGACGAAGTTGTCCCCAAAGTTACTGTACGTACATACCCCAACCAGATGCCATGGATTACAGGCAACATCCACACTGAGCTAAAGGGTAGAGGTGCCGCTTTCAAGGAGCAGGACTCTAACCTGGATGCTTATATGAAATCCCGCTATGCCCTCCGACGAACCATCAAAAAGGCAAAGTGTCAATACAGGACACTGCCCTTTCCCACCTGGACAAAAGGAACAACTATGTGAGAATATTCATTACATTTACATTTACATTACATTTAAGTCATTTAGCAGACGCTCTTATCCAGAGCGACTTACAAATTGATGCATTCACCTTATGACATCCAGTGGAACAGTCACTTTACAATAGTGCATCTAAATCTTAAAGGGGGGGTGAGAGGGATTACTTATCCTATCCTAGGTATTCCTTAAAGAGGTGGGGTTACAGGTGTTTCCGGAAGGTGGTGATTGACTCCGCTGTCCTGGCGTCGTGAGGGAGTTTGTTCCACCATTGGGGGGCCAGAGCAGCGAACAGTTTTGACTGGGCTGAGCGGGAGCTGTACTTCCTCAGTGGTAGGGAGGCGAGCAGGCCAGAGGTGGATGAACGCAGTGCCCTTGTTTGGTTGTAGGGCCTGATCAGAGCCTGGAGGTACTGAGGTGCCGTTCCCCTCACAGCTCCGTAGGCAAGCACCATGGTCTTGTAGCGGATGCGAGCTTCAACTGGAAGCCAGTGGAGAGAACGGAGGAGCGGGGTGACGTGAGAGAACTTGGGAAGGTTGAACACCAGACGGGCTGCGGCGTTCTGGATGAGTTGAAGGGGTTTAATGGCACAGGCAGGGAGCCCTCTGGAGAGAGAGGGGAGAAAGAGGTCAGAGCACAGGGTAGGGCAGTGTGAGCAGAACTAGCGGTGTCGTTTGACTTAGCAAACGAGGATCGGATGTCGTCGACCTTCTTTTCAAAATGGTTGACGAAGTCATCTGCAGAGAGGGAGGAGGGGGGGGGGCGGGGGGGGGGGAGGATTCAGGAGGGAGGAGAAGGTGGCAAAGAGCTTCCTAGGGTTAGAGGCAGATGCTTGGAATTTAGAGTGGTAGAAAGTGGCTTTAGCAGCAGAGACAGAGGAGGAAAATGTAGAGAGGAGGGAGTGAAAGGATGCCAGGTCCGCAGGGAGGCGAGTTTTCCTCCATTTCCGCTCGGCTGCCCGGAGCCCTGTTCAGTGAGCTCGCAATGAGTCATCGAGCCACGGAGCGGGAGGGGGAGGACCGAGCCGGCCTGGAGGATAGGGGACATAGAGAGTCAAAGGATGCAGAGAGGGAGGAGAGGAGGGTTGAGGAGGCAGAATCAGGAGATAGGTTGGAGAAGGTTTGAGCAGAGGGAAGAGATGATAGGATGGAAAAGGAGAGAGTAGCGGGGGAGAGAGAGCGAAGGTTGGGATGGCGCGATACCATCCGAGTAGGGGCAGTGTGGGAGGTGTTGGATGAGAGCGAGAGGGAAAAGGATACAAGGTAGTGGTCGGAGACTTGGAGGGGAGTTGCAATGAGGTTAGTGGAAGAACAGCATCTAGTAAAGATGAGGTCGAGCGTATTGCCTGCCTTGTGAGTAGGGGGAGGTGAGAGGGTGAGGTCAAAAGAGGAGAGGAGTGGAAAGAAGGAGGCAGAGAGGAATGAGTCAAAGGTAGACGTGGGGAGGTTAAAGTCGCCCAGAACTGTGAGAGGTGAGCCGTCCTCAGGAAAGGAGCTTATCAAGGCATCAAGCTCATTGATGAACTCTCCGAGGGAACCTGGAGGGCGATAAATGATAAGGATGTTAAGCTTGAAAGGGCTGGTAACTGTGACAGCATGGAATTCAAAGGAGGCGATAGACAGATGGGTAAGGGGAGAAAGAGAGAATGACCACTTGGGAGAGATGAGGATCCCGGTGCCACCACCCCGCTGACCAGAAGCTCTCGGGGTGTGCGAGAACACGTGGGCGGACGAAGAGAGAGCAGTAGGAGTAGCAGTGTTGTCTGTGGTGATCCATGTTTCCGTCAGTGCCAAGAAGTCGAGGGACTGGAGGGAGGCATAGGCTGAGATGAACTCTGCCTTGTTGGCCGCAGATCGGCAGTTCCAGAGGCTACCGGAGACCTGGAACTCCACGTGGGTCGTGCGCGCTGGGACCACCAGATTAGGGTGGCCGCGGCCACGCGGTGTGGAGCGTTTGTATGGTCTGTGCAGAGAGGAGAGAACAGGGATAGACAGACACATAGTTGACAGGCTACAGAAGAGGCTACGCTAATGCAAAGGAGATTGGAATGACAAGTGGACTACACGTCTCGAATGTTCAGAAAGTTAAGCTTACGTAGCAAGAATCTTATTGACTAAAATGATTAAAATGATACAGTACTGCTGAAGTAGGCTAGCTGGCAGTGGGTGCGTTGTTGACACTACACTAATCAAGTCGTTCCGTTGAGTGTAATAGTTTCGACAGTGCTGCTATTCGGGGGCTAGCTGGCTAGCTAGTAGTGTTGTTTACGTTACGTTGCGTTAAAAGTACGACAATAGCTGGCTAGCTAACCTAGAAAATCGCTCTAGACTACACAATTATCTTTGATACAAAGACGGCTATGTAGCTAGCTATGTAACTAGCTACGAGCAAACAAATCAAACCGTTATACTGTAATGAAATAAAATGAAAATGTGATACTACCTGTGAATGCGACCGGGTTGTTGAGTCTATTCAGAAGACGTTGGCTAGCTGTTGGCTAGCTGTCGGCTAGCTGTTGGCTAGCTGTTGGCTAGCTGTTGGCTAGCTAGCAGAGTCTCCTACGTTAAGGACGACAAATAGCTGGCTAGCTAACCTCGGTAAATTAAGATAATCACTCTAAGACTACACACTCTAAACTACACAATAATCTTGGATACGAAGACAGCAAAGACAGCTATGTAGCTAGCTAACACTACACTAATCAAGTCGTTCAGTTGAGTGTAATAGTTTCTCCAGTGCAGCTAATCAGTGGACGTTAGCTAGCTGGCTAGTGAAGACTACGTTAGGACGGCGAAATACGATAATTACGCAATTATCTTTGATACAAAGACGGCTATGTAGCTAGCTAAGAAGAAATTGCTAAGATTTAGACAAATCAAACCGTTGTGCTATAATGAAATGTAATGAAATGTAATGAAAAAGTTATACTACCTGCAGAGCGAAGTGTCGATGCGACCGCTCGCTCCAACCCGGAAGTTGGGGCGAGCGGCCCAGCTCAGTGTTCAACACCATAGTGCCCACAAAGCTCATCACTAATCTAAGGACCCTGGGAATAAAAACACCTCCCTCTGCAACTGGATCCTGGACTTCCTGATGGGCCGCCCCCAGGTGGTAAGAGTAGGTAACAACACATCCGCCACGCTGATCCTCAACACGGGGGCCCCTCAGGGGTGCGTGTTCAGTCCCCTCCTGTACTCTGTGTTCACTCATGACTGCACGGCCAGGCATGACTCCTACACCATCATTAAGTTTTAGATGACACAACAGTGTCATAGCCTGATCACCGACAACGACGAGACAGCTGGTATAGAGGAGGTCAGAGACCTGGCCGTGTGGTGCCAGGACAACAACCTGTCCCTTAACATGATCAAGACAAAGGAGATGATTGTGGACAACTGGAAAAGTAGGACCAAGCACGCCCCCATTCTCATCGATGGGTCTGTAGTGGAGCAGGTTGAGAGCTTCAAGTTCATTGGTGTCCACATCACCAACAATCTAACATGGTCCAAGAACACCAAGACAGTTGTGAAAAGGGCACGACAAAATCTATTCCCCTTAGGAGACTGAAAAGATTTGGCAATGGTCCTCAGATCCTCAAAAGGTTTGACACCTGCACCATCGAGAGCATCAACTGGTTGCATCAACGGCCTGGTGTGGCAACTGCTCGGCCTCTGACCGTAAGACACTACAGGGGGTGGTGCATACGGCCCAGTACATCACTGGGGCCAAGCTTCCTGCCATCCAGGACCTCTATACCAGGCAGTGTCAGAGGAAGTCCATAAAGATTGTCAAAGACTCCAGCCACCCTAGTCATAGACTGTTCTCTCTGTTACCGCATGGCAAGCGGTACCGGAGCGCCAAGTCTCAGTCCAAGAGGTTTCTAAATACAGCTACTACCCCCAAGCCATGAGACTCTTGAACATCTAATCAAATGACTACCCAGACTATTTGCTTTGCCCCCCCCCCCTGTCTTTTATACTGCTGCTACTCTGTTATTATTTATGCATAATCACTTTAATAACTCTACATACATGTACATATTACCTCAATTACCTTGACTAACCGGTGCCCCCGCACATTGACTCTGTACTGGTACCCCCTGTTTATATAACCTCGCTTTTGTTATTTTACTGCTCTTTAATTATTTTTTACTTTTATTTCTTATTCTTATATTTTTGTAGGTATTTTTTATTTGTTGTTATTTTTTAACTGCATTATTGGTTTGGTGTAAGGGATTTCACTGTAAGGTGTAAGGGATTTCACTGTAAGGTGTAAGGGATTTCACTGTAAGGTGTAAGGGATTTCACTGTAAGGTGTAAGGGATTTCACTGTAAGGTGTAAGGGATTTCACTGTAAGGTGTAAAGGATTTCACTGTAAGGTGTAAGGGATTTCACTGTAAGGTGTAAGGGATTTCACTGTAAGGTGTATTTCACTGTAAGGTGATTTCACTGTAAGGTGTAAAGGATTTCACTGTAAGGTGTAAGGGATTTCACTGGATTTCACTGTAAGGTGTAAGGGATTTCACTGTAAGGTGTAAGGGATTTCACTGTAAGGTGTAAAGGATTTCACTGTAAGGTGTAAGGGATTTCACTGTAAGGTGTAAGGGATTTCACTGTAAGGTGTAAAGGATTTCACTGTAAGGTGTAAGGGATTTCACTGTAAGGTGTAAGGGATTTCACTGTAAGGTGTAAGGGATTTCACTGTAAGGTGTAAGGGATTTCACTGTAAGGTGTAAAGGATTTCACTGTAAGGTGTAAGGGATTTCACTGTAAGGTGTAAGGGATTTCACTGTAAGGTGTAAAGGATTTCACTGTAAGGTGTAAGGGATTTCACTGTAAGGTTTAAGGGATTTCACTGTAAGGTGTAAGGGATTTCACTGTAAGGTGTAAGGGATTTCACTGTAAGGTGTAAAGGATTTCACTGTAAGGTGTTTTATTCGGCGCATGTGACAAACAACATTTGCTTTGATTTGATTTCTCATGCAAATGCTGCATGCAATACAACGAGGGGGCAGTGGTGCACCACAGCTGAAACCCAACAATTCAAGACAATAGGCTTGGAACATTCAAAGAGTGACTCGATGGGGGGCCTGCCCAGCTCCCTGGGGAGAGGCTCTCTTCCCATTGTAAAGAAATACATGCAAATGTCGACTGATAAGAGTCAGCCTTTATAAGGCTGTCAGCTTGGGCATAGCTAATTGAATGCTGCACGCCATGTGAACTGCCGCACAGAGAGGGAGCAGATGGGTGAGACCGCAGAGAAGGGGGAAAATTGGGGGGGAAGGGTGCAGCTAAAACCAAACAACGAGGAGGGGATGATTCAAAGGGTGGACATGATGTAATGATGTAATGTATCTATCACTGATCTGTGTGAGGTGCGTGTCTTATCTGATTCCGCTGTGAAGTACGTGTGCACGCCTGTGTGTGTGTATGCATGCATATACACTGAGTATACCAGACCTTATGAACACCTTCCTAATATTGAGTTGCACCCTCTCTCTTTTGCCCTCAGAACAGCCTCAATTTGTTGGGGAATGGACTCTACAAGATGTCGAAAGCGTTCCACAGGGATGCTGGCCCATGTTGACTCCAATGCTTCCCACAGTTGGGTCAAGTTGAGTGAATGTCATTTGGGTGGACCATTCTTGATACACACAGGAAACTGTTGAGTGTGAAAAATTCCCGTTCTTCTACACTGATTGAAGTGGATTTAATAAGTGACATCAACAAGGGATCATAGCTTTAACCTGGATTCACCTGGTCAGTCTATGTAATGGAAAGAGCAGGTGTGTGTGAGAGAATGTATAGTCAAAGCAGCATAAGCTGTGGTTAATAATGAATTAGACAAAGCACAAAAAGAGACACAGAGAGGACTAATGAATTAGACTAAGCATAGGAGAGGACACAGAGAGGACTAATGAATTAGAGTAGTCAAGAAGAGACAGAGAGGACTAATGAATTAGACTAGACACAATAATAGACACAGAGAGAGTGAGGAGAGACATATGGAGAGTAATATTCTGTTCGCCATCTATCCACACTGAAACTAAACTCAGCAAAAAAAGAAACGTCCCTTTTCTAGGACACTGTCTTTCAACGATAATTTGTAAAAATACAAATAACTTCACATATCTTCATTGTAAAGGGTTTAAACACTGTTTCCCATGCTTGTTCAATGAACCATAAACAATTAATAAACATGCACTTGTGGAACGGTGTTTAAAACACTAACAGCTTACAGACGGAAGGCAATTAAGATCACAATTATGAAAACTTAGGACACTAAAGGGGCCTTTCTACTGACTCTGAAAACACCTAAAGAAAGATGCACAGGATCCCTGCACATCTGCGTGAACGTGTCTTAGGCATGCTGCAAGGAGGCATGAGGACTGCAGATGTGGCCAGGGCAATAAAATGTAATGTCCGTACTATGAGACGCCTGAGACAGCGCTACAGGGTGACAAGACGGACAACTGATCGTCCTCGCAGTGGCAGCCCACTTGTAACAACACCTGCACAGGATTGGTACATCCGAACATCACACCTGCTGGACAGGTACAAGATGACAACAACACCAGGAACGCACAATTCCTCCATCACTGCTCAGACTGAGAGAGGCTGGACTGAGGGCTTGTAAGCCTGTTGTAAAGGCTGGTCCTCACCAGACATCACCACCAATCGTTGCTGGACCAGACAGGACTGGCAAAAAATGCTCTTCACTGACGAGTCGCGGTTTTGTCTCGCCATGGGTGATGGTCGAATTCGCGTTTATCATCGAAGGAATGAGCGTTACACCGAGGCCTGTACTCTGGAGCGGGATCGATTTGGAGGTGGAGGGTCCGTCATGGTCTGGGACAGTGTGTCACAGCATCATCGAACTGAGCTTGTTGTAATTACAGGCTATCTCAACACTGTGCGTTACAGGGAAGACATACTCCTCCCTCATGTGGTACCCTTCCTGCAGGCTCATCCTGACATGACCCTCCAGCATGACAATGCCACCAGCCATACTGCTCGTGCTGTGCGTGATTTCCTGCAAGACAGGAATATTGGTGTTCTGCCATGGCCAGTGAAGAGCCTGGATCTGAACCCCATTGAGCACGTCTGGGACCTGTTGGATCGGAGGGTGAGGGCTTTGGGCCATTCCCCCCAGAAATGTCCGGGAACTTGCAGGTGCCTTGGTGGAAGAGTGGGGTTACATCTCACAGCAAGAACTGGCACATCTGGTGCAGTCCATGAGGAGGAGATGCACTGGAGTACTTAATGCAGCTGGTGGCCACACCAGATACTGACTGTTACTTTTGATTTTGACCCCCCCCCTTTGTTCTGGGACACATTATTAAATTTCTGTGGAACTTGTTCAGTTTATGTCTCAGTTGCTGAATCTTGTTATGTTCATACAAATATTTACACGTTAAGTTTTCTGAAAATAAACGCAGTTGACAGTGAGAGGATGTTTCTCTTTTTTTGCTGAGTTTATAAACTTGGTCATACATTCTTCAGTTTGATGTAGAAAGGGGTCAGGGGTATTTGCTATTGAGAAGTTCTCTACATGGGTTCGCTGGTTAGATGAAAACAGAGAGACTTGTTCTCTGAATGTGCTACATAACCTCACTCTTAAACCCTCACACCCAGCAAAATTACATTTTAGTAGACGTCTTATCCAGAGCGACTTACAGGATCAATTAGGGTTAAGTGCCTTGCTCAAGGGCACAATGATAGCCTTTTCACCAAGACGGCTCTGGGATTCAAACCGGCAACCTTTCTGTTACTGTTCCAACACTACCAGGCTACTCGTAAATGGAATAGATCAAGACGTGACATTTAACAATATGCACAGGAATGGTGTCACAGCACACAGTCCCCTCTCAGTCTGATCATTGTCCCTAGGCTGCCAAGGAGCATGTGGTACTCTGCCAGCGCTCTCTCTCTCTCTCATTTATTTCAGTGTTACTGGCCATGGATGAATAATCATACCATATACCTTAATGGATTGGCCACAGCCGTCATCCAGCTAGAGCTGTTTCTGCTTCTGGCCAGATGATGTGTGTGAAGCATGTCGATGTCCTACGTGTTCAGCTAAATGTCATGTTCCACATGAGACTAACCTGTAACCACATATATACCTCCTTGTCAGTGAATCCCTCTCGAATATTTTTGAATATATGCATTGTAACCTGAGTATTAGTTATCGTTAGGCCTACTACCAGAGCTGTCTTACATAATAGAGGACTATACCCGCCAATAACCATATAGTGGGAATTAGATTTTCCTCATGTGAAATTCTCCTGATGTTGTTTTTGATCTTAACCTTTTGAACCTCTGTGACATTAAAGATTGAACATGATTAACATGTAAGTTTTTACATTAAACCTGTGGACTGTACTGGCCCAGCTTTGATTCACATGATAATTGCTATGGCTGAATTACTGGAAACATCGCGTTAGACATGATGGACATTCAAGGTTTCTGCCGCCCACACATTTACAGTGTTGAATATTTCCCTCTGTCTGCGGTATATAGTGATATGTCTGTGACTGTCAGCAGACAGTTATGGCCTTCATTTTCTCCATTCACATGTCAATGCTAGCAGTTCTG
Source organism: Oncorhynchus gorbuscha (assembly GCF_021184085.1). Lineage (NCBI taxonomy): Eukaryota > Metazoa > Chordata > Actinopteri > Salmoniformes > Salmonidae > Oncorhynchus > Oncorhynchus gorbuscha. Next base: position 66,460,621 of record NC_060186.1, on the reverse strand, counting down.
TTAAAGGGGCAATCCGGGATTCAAACAACACCAAAATGGCCGCCCCAACATTTATTTTGCTAAAGAGCTGAGTGATGGGGCTGGAGAAATGTAACAACTCTCAAATTCATAGATGGAGCTATGGATGCAAGGACTGACTATACAAGAGATCAAAATCATAGTTGTAATCATGTTTTGAAGCTATAAATTGTTTAGAATTATTTGGTTTACAAACAATTGGCTAAAGCAAGCATATAGTTGGGGTTCTGATGGGTAAGACAGTTCAACTAAGCTTGTTAGACATTTATGTCATATTATTTGAGAATCAATGGCTATTTAATTAATTTTAAAGTAAAAAAAATAGGGTAGAAAATTAGCTGTCATGCATGTTGACGGTTCTAAAGTGGCTGCCAGACTGGTTTCCGTGACAACATCTCTGCCATTGAGAGTCCGGAGATTAATCCTGAGGGAAAGGCATAAGGAGGCGTTGTTCTCTTGTCTAAATTTCAACCTTCAATTTTGAAGAGGGGGAAATGAGTTTAGGGCTGACTCATAGATGCTGCATGGAGAATAGAACGATATTAAAACACAAGGGACACGAGCTGTACTTTCTCTCTACAATCTGAGTGGTGCTTCAACCAGTAACCTCAGCGACAATTACTCCTACTACTGCCACTACTATTATTTCTACTACCATTAATGTATCCACAACTATTACGACTACCACTGCCACTATAACTGCAAAGGATTCAGTGATTCTACCCTTTTTTAGAAGACTCACATTGAAGACTGCAGTGACAGCTTCGTGATTCCAGGGAAGAAGAGGCCAGGATCCTTTCCTAGGAAATGTAGGTTATATCAGAATAGACGCAGGCTGAAAAACAGTGGGACGACACTTTGAACACATGTCACTTTCAGAAGCGTTCTCCTTCCTGTTTCTCTCGGTCAGAACTGTGAATATCACATCCGAACGCCTGTCTAGAGTCCAGAGACGAGATTTAAAGATGAATAGTTTATGAGTCACTCACTTTACCCTTGACCCATGGCTGAATAATTTGGTGACTGGCGTGGTTACTCACCACCACTCACCGTTTGTATTTGAAATGCAGGTCAGCCAGCCGCCGATCACCATGGAAATGCCTTCCCTCTTGCACACACTCACGATACCCCACCATGGCGACCTGTCGCTGCTTGTTGGTGGAGGATGTTTTATGAAGCAGGAGCCCAAACTCAAGGACGCCTGGATCAAGAGCTTCTTAAGCTGCATTTCTGAAATAGCTTTGCCTCACTGAAGAGATCTATTCCAGAGTTGTTATTTCAATGGGGACTGACACGAGCCTCTTGTAAAAATGACTGCCATTGAATTGCTATGGTTATGTAAGTTGTTCATTTTCTTCATGTGTTTTTTCATGTCTTGCCATAGCTAGATAGCCTATGCATTTTGATACCTATGAGGAATCATTTGAAGCTCTCTTACATAGCTAGTCGCCACCCGCCCCTGTGGGGTAAGCAAAGAGATTCATGCCTGCAGCGTTGACAGACAGGTGTGAGATTAAGACACATTGCAGCAGAGCAGTCAGAGAGACCCTGGCTAGGTAGTTGTTCTTGTGGTGGTGTTGTGATATGTGAGGCTCCCAGTAGATTTGCTGTGCCTCTGGCATCCACCCACCTCCACCTCTGCCTATCAGATCTTTGCATCTCTCCCTGGTACAGAGAGAGAAAGACCCTCTCCCCTCTCCTCTCTCTGTCATTATTGATTTCAGTGTGTTGACCTGCTGGAGGATCCAATACCAGTTAACCAATTATCAGTTATCATACCAGTTATCAAATCTAATTTTATTTGTCACATGCGCTGAATACAACAGGTGTAGGAAGACCTTACAGTGAAATGCTTACTTTCAAGCTCTTAACCAACAATGCAGTTTTATGAAAATCTGTCTGTCTGTCTGTCTGTCTGTCTGTCTGTCTGTCTGTCTGTCTGTCTGTCTGTCTGCCTGCCTGCCTGCCTGCCTGCCTGCCTGCCTGCCTGCCTGCCTGCCTGCCTGCCTGCCTGCCTGCCTGCCTGCCTGCCTGCCTGCCTGCCTGCCTGCCTGCCTGCCTGCCTGCCTGCCTGCCTGCCTGCCTGCCTGCCTGCCTGCCTGCCTGCCTGCCTGCCTGCCTGCCTGCCTGCCTGCCTGCCTGCCTGCCTGCCTGCCTGCCTGCCTGCCTGCCTGCCTGCCTGCCTGCCTGCCTGCCTGCCTGCCTGCCTGCCTGCCTGCCTGCCTGCCTGCCTGCCTGCCTGCCTGCCTGCCTGCCTGCCTGCCTGCCTGCCTGCCTGCCTGCCTGCCTGCCTGCCTGCCTGCCTGCCTGCCTGCCTGCCTGCCTGCCTGCCTGCCTGCCTGCCTGCCTGCCTGCCTGCCTGCCTGCCTGCCTGCCTGCCTGCCTGCCTGCCTGCCTGCCTGCCTGCCTGCCTGCCTGCCTGCCTGCCTGCCTGCCTGCCTGCCTGCCTGCCTGCCTGCCTGCCTGCCTGCCTGCCTGCCTGCCTGCCTGCCTGCCTGCCTGCCTGCCTGCCTGCCTGCCTGCCTGCCTGCCTGCCTGCCTGCCTGCCTGCCTGCCTGCCTGCCTGCCTGCCTGCCTGCCTGCCTGCCTGTCTGTCCACCCAAGTTAGATGAGAGGTGGGGTGCATCAGGTCTTCATCAGTAGCAAGAACATCTGGGGTTGGCTCTGTGGACCAGTGTGTGTCGCTACAACAAACAGGAATCACTCCACTTCTCTGTTTCACTTGACAAAGTAAATATGATAAAAACAGGAATAGAGTTTGATTCTAAGAACAGACACCCGGGAGAGAGGGCAGTTCAAATCACCCGAGAGAGAGTATTTTTCAGAGAGAGAGAGATACAGAAAGAGAGAAATATCTCAAAATGTCGCAGGTGGAAATGTCAGGAGATGTGAGGAGTAGGTACTCAAATCCAGCTGAACATGCTTATACCACAATGTCTATCTCTGAGTCTGGAAGAGTTACTCCAACTGGCCCTGCCATGTCACACACATTCAGCTCCTTCCATTTCCACAGGAGAGGACAAGTGAAGTCACTAGCACCTACACAACCCCTGACCTTTCTCAGGAGCATGCTGTGCTCTTTAACGTTGTACTGCCGCTGGTCTCCAGGCAACCACTCTGACTGTCTGTTAGAATGATTTGATCATTGTTGGTGGGAACAGACATACAGTGCCTTGCGAAAGTATTCGGCCCCCTTGAACTTTGCGACCTTTTGCCACATTTCAGGCCTCAAACATAAAGATATAAAACTGTATTTTTTTGTGAAGAATCAACAACAAGTGGGACACAATCATGAAGTGGAACGACATTTATTGGATATTTCAAACTTTTTTTAACAAATCAAAAACTGAAAAATTGGGCGTGCAAAATTATTCTGTATGTCTGTTGTAACAGCAAGGCTACTGGTAGAGGGATGGTGGCAGGGTGTGTTTGTATGTACTGTTTGTGTTTGTGTACAGAGTGCAGACAGTATAGCAATAGAGTCACCCACAACCCTCCTAATGCCAGAGTTGCATGGAAAGAGGCAGCCGGAGCAAGGGTGTGCATGGGAATCCAGAACCCCCATTTGATCCCATAAACCTGCTATGAAATAGAAACAGCCAGATTAAACTCATGAGCAGTGTGACTGTAGATGTCAGCTTCGAGGTGTGAGACATCTGACTTGCTCTCGTTTCAAAGAAATGGAAACAATGCAGACAGAGCCCGAGATACTGTCCATTTCTTTGAAACGAGAGCAAGTCAGATGTCTCACACCTCAACGCTGACATCTACAGTCACTCTGCGCATGAGTTTAATGTTATGTGGTTTGAGATTTAAATGTGGTTTGAGATTTTGAATTTAAATCGATGCTGTGTGGGGACTAAAAGTTCCAAGTCAGTTATTTTCTAGAATTGATGGAGTGTGAATTAGAATATTGTGATATTGTAGATCATCTTGTCTGATACCATCATGGTGATCTCTGAGGTGTGGTTTTAGACACAGATTTAGCCTAATCCTGGACTTCAATGCACTTCAATGGACATTCTCCATTGAGAATTATTTTTTAGTATGAATTAGGATGATATTGTGAATCGTCTTGGCTCATGGTGGATATTATTCTGAACTCTGAAAACTGGTTTACCGGACACAGATAATCCTAGTCCTGGATTTAAATGCATTGGAATTCAATGCAAATTCTCAATTGAGAATCATTTTTAGTCCAGGTATCGGCTTAATCTGGGTCAGTGCAAGCGGTCCTGAGAGTCTCTGAGTGCAGGAATAGTGGTACAGTATTCCAGAAACATGTCGGGCCACTTCGAGGAAACAAAATGGAAGGTGTGTCAGAGCCAACCTCCTGTTTCTTTAGACGAGGGGAATCCAACCTGTCAGAGAGCCGGAGCTAAAGCCTGCTTTCTCTATGGAGAATATTACCAACATCGTGTCCATCTGCTCTCACTTATTCTGCTCTCATGAAATATAAAGCCCAAACTCGTGTGCTGCTAGAGTCATTTTATCGCTCTGCGCAAAGCACTGGTTTTCACAGAAAAGGGAGCAATATGAAGAATATATCCTTGCTGAAGATTAGCCAAAACAGACGCAACATAATTAAAAGTGGTGCTTGTCAAACACAACAGGCTGAAATTTTTTTCAGGGTTATTTGCCTCTTAACGTGTGTGTGTGTGTGTGTGTGTGTGTGTGTGTGTGTGTGTGTGTGTGTGTGTGTGTGTGTGTGTGTGTGTGTGTGTGTGTGTGTGTGTGTGTGTGTGTGTGTGTGGTACATACATGTCTTTGTCTGTGCATGCATTGGTTGATGTATGTGTTTGAAAGAGATAAAGGGAGGGAGGAGGAGAGAGGAGGAAAGTGCACGTTCACGTAAGGATATGTGTTTGCTCTCAGGGCAAACCTACAAATAGATTCCCTGACATTCTGCTGAATTTTATTCATTCTAAAATGTCAGAGCGGATCACCGTGGTGTAAAATGACGACTGTGTAAAAGTTATGGTCACAGGAGCAATTTAAAAGTCACCAACCGCCGTGCCGCTCTTCCTCCTCCTCTCCTCCGTCATCGGGGTTGTTTCATCCTCTCTTCTCTCAAGTTTCTATTCACATCTATTCATCTCCTCTCTATCTGCCCACTTTAAGAGCTCTGGATGAGGTGAGTGCTGCTGCTCAGAGCCCTTTCTCTCCAGACTGTAAAAGATCATGCAGTAGGATGATGGGATAACTGCTGTGGTTTATCTGTGAGGCTATAGTCTATGGATACTCTGAGATACAGATCTACCAATCAGGATATTGGCCGGGGGCATTGCCCTGCGAGACGTTTAACTTATGCTTGACGATGACCAGGTTGTTCATGTACAGGCTGTACATGATAAGAGCGTCTGCTAAATGACTTAAATGTAAATGCATAAGAGTCTGTGTGTGTGTGTGTGTGTGTGTGTGTGTGTGTGTGTGTGTGTGTGTGTGTGTGTGTGTGTGTGTGGTTGGGCATTTATGAATTGTGGCAGCTAAAGGACACCCTTATGTTGAAATATTGACAATAACATATTCTGTTGTATTCAAAATCAAATAAAAAATCTAACTTTATTTATCACACGCGCTGAATACAACAAGTGTAGACCTTACCATGAAATGCTTCCTTACAAGTCCTTAACCAACAGTGTGTTCAATAAGAGTTAAGAAAATATTTAACAAATTAACTGAAGTAAAAATATATAAAAGTCCAGTAAAATAACAATAACAATAACGAGGTACCGGTACCGAGTCAGTGTGCAGGGGTACAGGTTAGGTCATTTGTTCATGTACAGTTGAAGTCGGACGTTTCCATACTGCTTTCATTTAATTTCCGTTTTTCACAATTCCTGACATTTAATCCAAGTAAAAAAGTCCCTGTTTTAGGTCAGTTAGGATCACAATTTTATTTTAAGAATGTGAAATGTCAGAATAATAGTTGAAAGATTTCGTCATAAGGATCGGACCAAGGCGCGGAATGCGTACATTCTTTTTTAATGAACAAACAATAACAACAAACAACCAAACAAACCGTGACACTATACAAACTAGTGCTGACAGGCAACCTGACATAGACAAGATCCCACAACTAACAAAGGGGAAAATATTTTGTCGTGCCCTCTTCGTGACTGTCTTGGTGTGTTTGGACCATGATAGTGTGTAGGTGATGTGGACACCAAGGAACTTGAAACTCTCGACCCGCTCCACTACAGCCCTGTCGATGTTAATGGGGGCCTGTTCGGCCCACCTTTTCCTGTAGTCTACAATCAGCTCCTTTGTCTTGCTCACATTGAGGGAAAAAGGTTGTTGTTCTCGCACCACGCTGCCAGTTCTCTGACCTTCTATTACATTTACATTTGAGTCATTTTGCAGACGCTCTTATCCAGAGCGACTTACAGTAATGAGTGCCTACATTTTCATACTCTTTTTGTACTCTGAATATGTGTACTTGTTGTTGTTCTTGCATTATATGTGGAGGATGTTATTATTTGTGACCTGCCTACACAAGCCTTTCTTAATTACCCCCGAGGGGAAAAATAATGTTGTTTGAAATGGAATACTTAACCAGCTCTAACTGTTGTCCATGACAACTAAGGGCTGGATTCAATCCATATTGCAGAAGTATCGCTGAAGATACGCAATATAGCTCATATTAAGGCAATATTCCCACATTCGTGGAGACTGCATTCACGGTGTCGGAAATGACCTTTACATTTTAACATGGATCCGCGATACATTCGCGTATGGATTGAGTCACGCCAGTGGGCTTTTCACTCTGTCATGAATGGATGGAGAGGTCATAAACAACAGCAGCTTGTCCAACTATTACCCCCACATACCAAATATTACCTTTAGTATCACTACAATTTAGGTTTAGTCTTTTACCTTGTCCCAGGTCTCCTCTACTTGCTTCAATAAATCTATCAACGTAAGCTGAGTGTACAAAACATTAAGAACACCTTCCTAATATTGAGTTGCACCCTCTCTCGTTTGCCCTCAGAACAGCCTCAATTTGTCGGGGCATGGACTCGACAAGGTGTCGCAAGCATTCCACAGGGATGCTTTCCACAGTAGTTTCAAGTTGGTTGGATGTCCTTTGGGTGGTGGACCATTCTTGATACACACAGGAAACAGTTTAGCGGGAAAAAACTACACAGGGTTGCAGTTCTTAACACAAACCGGTGCGCCTTAGAACCCCCGTTCAAAGTCACTTCAATCTTTTGTCTTGCCCATTCACCCTCTGAATGGCACACAAACACAATCCATGTCTCAATTGTCTCAAGGCTTAAAACTCCTTATTTCACCTGTCTCCTCCCCTTCATCGACACTGATTAAAGTGGATTTAACAAGTGACATCAGGAAGGGATCATAGCTTTCACCTGGATTCACCTAGTCAGTCTATGTCATGGAAAGAGCAGGTGTTCTTAATGTCACATTTGCCGCTAACCACGACACCTTCATGTCTATGTCAATATATACACTGGAAGTGCAGTCTTTTTCCTAATAACAAAAATATAATAAAGAAAAACAACATCATCTCAGTGGCATCTTGACGCCTAGACGTCACCCATACATTGCCCATGAGCCCTGTGTTCATGATTTATCTAGGGTAATTATTCTACATTATACATGTATGGAAACAGGATTTCATTTATACCTCCATTAGAACATGAATAATGGAATGCTGCTGGACCCAAAGGCGGTATTAATAATCAGTATCACCACGGAGACAACATGCTCTTTATGATTTATGAGCTTTATGTTGTAGTGCACTGGCTGTCCTAGTCTGGTTCTGGTTGGGTATTTAAAGTGTGTGTGTGTGTGTGTAAAGATGAGTTTGTGTGTTGGAGTGGACCTCATCTTCAGAGAGGTCATAACATCATTATCTAAATCCAACTGCATCCAGGAGAGAGACAACGTCCTTGTACAAGCTAAGACGTAATTATTGAGATTAATTTGATGCACCCTTCCTTCCCAACCTTATTCTAACGAAGCAGAGCATCTGGTTGGAGTCATGTAGATGATAATGTATTGCGCATAATGTACACAGTGATAATATGGAGGAGAAAGCTGATTATGACCGAATGGGATTTAGATGGACTGTGTGTGTGTGTGTGTGTGTGTGTGTGTGTGTGTGTGTGTGTGTGTGTGTGTGTGTCAGCGCGTTTACGTGTGTGTGTGAGTGGGACAGGAGGATGCATGCGTGAGAGGTTTATCAGACTGGAATAAAGGTCACTACCTCTTAGTCTTCTCAGATTGGAAACTTAGAGGCCCTGTTATGTTGTAATAATATTTGTATTTATTTTGGCAGCAGACTCTTTCTTCCATAATCAGTATGTGTGAATCAAACCCACAGCTCTAATAGGCACCATGACTGTCTAACCAATGGAAGAAAGGCAGTTCATTTACGTCCATCAGCACTGTTTAATAACTCAATTACAGTATTTGTTAATTGTTGTTATAACACTGCCTGTGAACACTGTCTGTGTGTTACTCAATGGGCATATGGTGATCCTCAGCGCTCCTATGAATCAGTTTGGGACAGTAAACACTGACCTTTTAAAAATATATTTCTGTAACGTGTCCCGCTGTTTGCCCAGTGAAATAAAAGCGTGCTACAGTAGGCCACACGTCATAATGACCTGATGGCGAGAGCTCGGTTTAACCACAATGAAATGTTAAATGGGGTTTTGAGAACATCATCACCACTGTGTATCGTTGAGCTTTGTAAAGTAATAGAATTAAATGGGAACCCACTGGATAATGAAGCATGAAAAACCATTCCCTGTGAGGTAGTGAGAGAGGGTGATGGTGAGAGAGGGTGATGGTGAGAGTAAAAACATTCCCAGTTCCTAGGGAGGGGGAAAGAAAGGGAGAGAGAGAGAGAGAGAGAGAGAGAGAGAGAGAGAGAGAGAGAGAGAGAGAGAGAGAGAGAGAGAGAGAGAGAGAGAGAGAACCACCACCACATTATCCAGGTGCAAAAAAATCAGAGATTTTTTTTATTTTCTTACTTTTGACGTCTGGTCATGAGCAGTCAATTCAAGGTCAGGGGTGGTTGAGATACTGGATAGGCTGAGTCCTTATTGAGAGGGATATGGTTGGTCGGGTTCGTAAGAGAAGAGGATGATTGGATAATGCTTCGGTTGGTTGGTTTCTCATTCTAAGGATTCTGATTGTTTTATAATGTATTAATTCTGGCCACTTACTCCTGGGACTTATGGGAAATGATGTTCAGTCAATCTTTCACAATCAGATCCTTTCCCTCTCATTATGACTCTAATGTGATTCTACTGCTTAGGGCTGAAATACAAAACAAGGGTTTACAGGCTCTAGTCAGTAGGATTGGACAATCGAGACAGAATCGGGCTATATTTTTTGCTGTGCCGGTTTGCACATGTGTAGTAAGGAATTCATCATGGCAACCAAGAAAGATGCTGCATTCCTTTATGTGCATTGTTATCAGGGGTGCAGCACAGCCTCAGAATGGTGCTTGTTTAATAAAGTTAAGATTAGAGTTGAATTAATGTCTCGTAAGATCTCTTGATGATTCATTAGTATTCTACATAATTCTACATGGGGTTGACATTCATAGAAGCATATTACGCCGATGTTTACCTCAGCATAGTGTGAAATACACATATAACCAATAGCCTAAAGGCAGGCACATTTTGCTGGGAGGCAATGAGGAGATTCACGATCTTTCCCCAGCAGCATCTTTCACCAACGTGTTTCCGTTGCATTTCCATTGTTTTCGTCGGGTTCCATTGACCTCTTTACCGCACCTATGGGGATCAGATGCAGATGCCGTAAAATGTGGGGATTTTGCAGAAAGAACTTGAAGTAAGAACAGGTTTAAATGTAACTTGTAACATAGACCAACAGACCAACAGACCAGCTAACTCAAATATGTGTGTGTGTGTGTGTGTGTGTGTGTGTGTGTGTGTGTGTGTGTGTGTGTGTGTGTGTGTGTGTGAGAGAGTGATGACTTGTGAGGTAGTGAAGAGAACCTTTATCGTTCGGAGATGCTGATTGGCTGACGGTGGGGCATGACTCACATCTGCTCTGAGCACTGTGCACACTTGGCGATCATGGCCAATTTGAGGCAGAATATATTGAACATGTTTGAAAATGATCAGGACAGAGTGCCAGGAGCTTGTATCAGCCATCAACTTCAAATGGGGTAAGTCCTCACACTTATGGATTGCGGCGTTACGTTTTCCTCAGAGTTTGCTCTGATTTCCTCCGATTTTGGAAAAATGTGCCACGAGCTGATTGGGAGCCCATAGATTCAGCTAAAAACATGTGGTGTCCAAGCAGCTTTAGTGAATTCTCTCTGCTTCAGTGTATTTTATGTCCATGAACGCTACAAGTCATTTCCAGCTCATGATTCTGGTCTCTCTAGTAGTCTTGGCACATGGTATGAGCCTGGACAGAATGAGGGATAATCTGTCCTGGATGTGTGCTCTCTGCTGTAGAGCGGTGGATCCTTATCATGTCTAAGACACCAGCATGTCACCCTGCATCCCACTGCTGGCATACCTCTGAAGCTAAACAGGGTTGGTCCTGGTCAGTCCCTGGATGGAGGGCCAGATTCTGCTTGAAGTCGTGTTGGCGGGCCAGTAGGAGGCACTCTTTCCTCTGGTCTAAAAAAAAGTATCCCAATTCCCCAGGGCAGTGATTGGGGACATTTCACTGTGTAGGGTTCTGTCTTTTGGATGGGGATGTTAAACTCGTGTCCTGACTCACTAAAGATCCCATGGTACTTATTGTAAGAGTAGGGGTGTTAACACTGGTGTCATACCATCACAGACACCTGATCATCCCCACCTTTCAATAATCTATTCCCCAGCTCATTGCTCTAAATGAGAATGTGTTCTCAGTCAACTTACCTGGTAAAAAAGACATTGAGGCCCAATGACATGCAGTGGTGAGGTTGAAGCACAACCAGCTGTGCAATAAAGGAAAGACCTGCCGGCAGGGATGTTTGTAGTGTTTCAGCTATGGATGTGTGTCTGTCTGTGCCAAGAAGCTGCGTTTGTAGTTTCTCATGTCTTCTTTTGCATGCCAGGACAAGGCTGTGTGGATCTGTAGGTGTCATGAGTGTGTCAAATCAGTAGAAATGTCTTCGTATACATGTTTTTGTTTACATGTCTTTGTATACGTGCAAAGACATTGGAGTGTGTACAGCCTATGTGTCTTCTTATCTGAGCTCCAGATGCATGTCTCTGTGTGTGCCAGCCCACTGTGTGTGCAGCCTGTTAATGAAGGAGCTGGGGAGAAAGAAACCTTGTTAATGCGTGGCGATAACAACAGCTCATCACTTACTGGATCTGAATACCTAATTGGTGTTTTTATCTTAACTGGGGACAACTTTAAGAAAATACATTTTACATATCCGAACTGGCACGGGAACGATAGCTGACACCTATGTTGTCAACAACACTGAGGAAAGGGCACCATCCTCCTCAGTGAATTTCATATAAATAAAAATAGTGAAACGTGAAAAAGTATTCCTTTTTAGATAAAACTATACTAAATATATTCACTTCACCAAATAATTGATTAAAACACACTGTTTTGCAATGGTTTCCAGTAGCCTCAGCAGCACTCTGTAGGGTAGCACCATGGTATAGCCGGAGGATATCTAGCTTCTGTCCTCCTCTGGGTACATTGACTTCAATACAAAACCTAGGCGGCTCATGGTTCTCACCCCCCTTCTGTAAACTTAAACAGTAATTATGACAACATCCGGAGGATGTCCACCAACTTATCAGAGCCCTTGCAGCATGAACTGACATGTTGTACAGGATCAGAGAATGAATCTAGTACTGAAAGCAAAAGCTACAGCTAGGGTTAGTACACACGCTCACATTCAAACGGGTCTTGGGGTGGGGAATGTAGGGAGAAGTTATTCATTATTATTATTATTTTCAGGGGGGGGGGGACTGTGGGGGGGGGGGTCTTGGATGGTTGAGGACCAGCTCTTGGGGAACTGTGGGAGGATCTTGGATGGTTGGTGGCCTGGCGGTTGGGAGCTTGGGTTGGTGGCCGATAGGTTGCTGGTTCGGGTCCCCGTTTTGACTTGGTGGGAGATCTGTTGACATGCCCTTGGTGACCCTAGTTGCTCCTGTGGGTCGCTCTGGAGGGGAGACGGTTAAATGACTGCATGTAATGTAAATGTTGAGTGACTTCACTACAGGTAGATTGCATGTTTTAATATTCAATAAAACATGTAGGAAAAAAATAAAACACCTGGCTCAAACAGAGAGGGATGCAATGTTAGCTATGTCAAGTCAAGGTAAGCTTTTGGCTTTATTAATTTATTGCCACCGGGGTAGCCGGTGTAGCTGCTAAACTGCTTTCTGACTGTACACTGTACTTCATCATTGTAGCGGGTTTACTAACGTGTTAGTTGTAGTAGTTCAAGTTGACTATGACGTGACAATGATGTAGATTGTGTGTAGTGGTTGCAGTCATGATATGGTTTGGCCTGGAAAGGATTGGTTTGCATGGTCACAGACAGCTGATGTATTATGCACTGAAGTTCACAAGCGAAGGGAAAAGGTGAGAGGAGGAGAGTGTGTAGATAGTTGCGAGAAGGAATTATATATACAACTAGTAAAGTTATCATGCTGTTTTTATGTGGCTGCTATGAAAGTGAACTGTGTTTGCGTGTGATCCGGGGTGTGTTAATTCCACCGATTCACTTGAAAAACGTTTCTAAAACGGAAGCAAATGGAATGAAATGGGGATAAACATGCCTGAATTTGTCCAATAGAAACTCACATTTGCAACTGTTGGACTAGCGATTACAACCTAGATCAGCTAGATACAGGCAAGAGTGTGCAAGGCGGTATTGAATGTGTCACTGTCTGTGACCCTGATTATTTAAAATGATCTCGACCTGTTCACCTACGTTGTAAACTTTCATTCATAAGCCAGGTTGTAGCAACTTCATGATGGGTATAGGGAAAATGTGAGTATCATGGAGTAGTCTAAACCTATCAACGTTACATTGAGCTGGGTGAATGGAATATGAATGGAAGTTATCTGTAATAGAAATAAGGCCATGCTCATCATTGTTTTTATCATCCTCCCTCATCTTAAATGGCACCGACCCCAACTGCAACTACAGCATATGATCAAGCATATTTGAAAACTATCCATCCACAAATATTATGTTGCAAACAACACTATGCTCTAATGGACTGAGCCATTGGAACCACTTTCCCATCCGCTGTAGTAGTCTAATGTACCTGCTTCAAGACTCACGGCTAAGTAAGAAAGACTATCGGTAGGCTAATTGAAAAGCCAGTCTAAACTGGACCCCTTAGTCCACAGTGACATCGTCACCCACTTTGATGGCTATGAGGTGTCACGGCGTGTTTGAGCTAGCACTAGCCAGCTGATTTGTAGAGGGTTTTAGTAAAATGTCGCTTCAGCAGCTTACAGTGGAGCCTGATTGCATCTGCTCTAACAGGATCTGGGGGGCTTCACGTTTGGATATTAATTAACACACGCACACACACACACACACACACACACACACACACACACACACACACACACACACACACACACACACACACACACACACACACACACACACACACACACACACACACACACACACACACACACACACACACACACACACACACACACACACACACACACACACTGAGGCCTGACCACTGCATTTCATCCTAACTGTACTCCACTGCCCAGTAGGATCAGATAGACCTGTAGTCTCCATAACAGTCGCCTGGCCCATAAACTATTGGGATGAGACAGTACAGCCATCTAAGCTCTGTGGTCATACAATGGTTTTTATACCGAGCCAGCGTGTAACACACTATACAGTATGTCCAGCCTCATCACTACTGCTTTTGTAAACGTAACACATGATCTACATCTGACTCTCTATAATGGTTTGGTGAGACTAAGGGCCATATTCACTCAATACTGGCTATAATGGCTTTGCTGGGGAATACAAAGTATAAAGGCTACATATTTTACTCCAGTTAGGGGAGGGGTGATAGGGTTAGGGTAAAATAATAAATAAGGAAAATATATTTTCTAAAAAAATATATATATTTAAAATAATATATATTTACAAAAGCAAATATATATATGGGGGATTGGGAAAGATGCAGACAATTACATTGATAGATTGTGACTTCTGTCTGTAATATTAAAGCTGAATTACCGTAAATAAAAATAAGAAATACAAAACAGTTTGAACAGCCAATTATTGCAGGATATCCAAGGAGAGTCATTAGATTGATGAAACAGTGTTCAGTGTGTGTGTGCCAAACACCATTTTTTTTCTTTGGTACACACTTACTGGAAACTAAAATCCCATTGCAATGATCTGATGATGGCATAACTGATCGTGAAATGGTTTGTTATCCGAAAGATAATTACAGGACTCTAAGGGTCAGTTTGGCAACATGTATCCATCCATCAACATACAATAGGTTAGTCCTCATAATGAGCACATACCTTGTTCGGGCCTATGTGTGTGTGTGTGTGTGTGTGTGTGTGTGTGTGTGTGTGTGTGTGTGTGTGTGTGTGTGTGTGTGTGTGTGTGTGTGTGTGTGTGTTAGCGTCTGTGGTTGTTTCTATTCATCAGAACCAGGACAGCGATAGCACAGGAGTGCTAAATTAAGGGGGCTGAGAACTTGGTGTCATATTGATGTAGGCTTGATGTACAAGGCTACAAGCTCCATGTCTTACATCTCAAAATGTCCACGTAGAGGAACAAGAGAGCAGATGTAGTCTTACATTGGCCCTGTACATTTTGCATGTGATTACCCGGACCCTAAGAATCAAAGCCCATTACATCAAAGTGGGCAGGATAACGACGCTTCGGCAGTTGTTCCATGAAGTAATTCCACAGCAGATTTCTCAGCCAAGCCCCCTCTCAACGGCCCGGAACTATGAGGTCAGGCACTGACGGCGGTGTCATTCGTTCTGATGTAGTGGCAGTCTTCAGGTACTAGTGCCATAACTACATACACATGCACTTGCCTAGACACATACACACAGGCACACGCACACATGTACACACACACAGAAGCATTCTCTGTATAGCGATCCCCTCATGGACATCACCTCTGAGTCAATGTGTGTGTGTGTGTGTCTGCCGGTGCAGAGGAGTCTCCAGAATAAATATGGAATATTAAATCATGGTACCTGCTGTTCCTACAGCACCACAGTGAAAACTGCCTCCCGAGAGGCATCTATCCTGTCTGCTGCCTGCCTTACAAGCTCAATGCTTTATAATAAACAGGGATGGTGGGATAGTGACAGTCATCAGAGACAACACGTTTGAGGGGATGGTGGGATAGTGACAGTCATCAGAGACAAGACGTTTGAGGGGATGGTGGGATAGTGACAGTCATCAGAGACAAGACGTTTGAGGGGGTGGTGGGATAGTGACAGTCATCAGAGACAAGACTTTTGAGGGGATGGTGGATAGTGACCATCAGAGACAACACGTTTGATGGGATGGTGGGATAGTGACAGTCAGAGACAAGACGTTTGAGGGGATGGGGGATAGTGACAGTCAGAGACTAGACGTTTGAGGGGATGGTGGGATAGTGACAGTCATCAGAGATAAGAGAAGACATTTGAGGGGATGGTGGGATAGTGACAGTCATCAGAGGCAAGAGAAGACATTTGAGGGGATGGTGGGATAGTGACAGTCATCAGAGACAAGACGTTTGAGGGGATGGGGGATAGTGACCATCAGAGACAACACGTTTGAGGGGTTGGTGGGATAGTGAAAGTAAGAGACAAGACGTTTGAGGGGACGGTGGGATAGTGACAGTCATCAGAGACAAGACTTTTGAGGGGATGGGGGATAGTGACCATCAGAGACAAGACATTTGAGGGGACGTTTGAGGGGATGGTGGGATAGTGACAGTCATCAGAGACGAGACGTTTGAGGGGATGGTGGGATAGTGACAGTCAGAGACAAGACTTTTGAGGGGATGGGGGATAGTGACCATCAGAGACAACACGTTTGAGGGGATGGTGGGATAGTGACAGTCATCAGAGACAAGACGTTTGAGGGGATGGTGGGATAGTGACAGTCAGAGACAAGACTTTTGAGGGGATGGTGGATAGTGACCATCAGAGACAACACGTTTGAGGGGATGGTGGGAGAGTGACAGTCATCAGAGACAAGACTTTTGAGGGCATGGTGGGATAGTGACAGTCAGAGACTAGACGTTTGAGGGGATGGTGGGATAGTGACAGTCATCAGAGATAAGAGAAGACATTTGAGGGGATGGTGGGATAGTGACAGTCATCAGAGGCAAGAGAAGACATTTGAGGGGATGGTGGGATAGTGACAGTCAGAGGCAAGACGTTTGAGGGGATGGTGGGATAGTGACAGTCATCAGAGATAAGAGAAGACATTTGAGGGGATGGTGGGATAGTGACAGTCATCAGAGGCAAGAGAAGACATTTGAGGGGATGGTGGGATAGTGACAGTCATCAGAGGCAAGAGAAGACATTTGAGGGGACGGTGGGATAGTGACAGTCATCAGAGACAAGACGTTTGAGGGGACGGTGGGATAGTGACAGTCATCAGAGACAAGACGTTTGAGGGGATGGTGGGATAGTGACAGTCATCAGAAACAAGACGTTTGAGGGGATGGTGGGAGAGTGACAGTCATCAGAGACAAGACTTTTGAGGGCATGGTGGGATAGTGACAGTCATCAGAGACTAGACGTTTGAGGGGATGGTGGGATAGTGACAGTCAGAGGCAAGATGTTTGAGGGGACGGTGGGATAGTTACAGTCATCAGAGATAAGAGAAGACATTTGAGGGGATGGTGGGATAGTGACAGTCATCAGAGGCAAGAGAAGACATTTGAGGGGACGGTGGGATAGTGACAGTCACCAGAGAGAAGACGTTTGAGGGGACGGTGGGATAGTGACAGTCATCAGAGACAAGAGAAGACATTTGAGGGGATGGTGGGATAGTGACAGTCATCAGAGACAATATGTTTGAGGGGATGGTGGGATAGTGACAGTCATCAGAGAGAAGAGAAGACATTTGAGGGGACGGTGGGATAGTGACAGTCATCAGAGGCAAGAGAAGACATTTGAGGGGATGGTGGGATAGTGACAGTCATCAGAGGCAAGAGAAGACATTTGAGGGGATGGTGGGATAGTGACAGTCATCAGAGACAAGATGTTTGAGGGGATGGTGGGATAGTGACAGTCATCAGAAACAAGACGTTTGAGGGGATGGTGGGATAGTGACAGTCATCAGAAACAAGACATTTGAGGGGATGGTGGGATAGTGACAGTCATCAGAGACAAGACTTTTGAGGGGATGGTGGGATAGTGACAGTCAGAGACAAGACGTTTGAGGGGACGGTGGATAGTGACCATCAGAGACAACACGATTGAGGGGATGGTGGGATAGTGACAGGCATCAGAGACAAGACGTTTGAGGGGACGGTGGGAGAGTGACAGTCATCAGAGACAAGACTTTTGAGGGGATGGTGGGATAGTGACAGTCAGAGACAAGACGTTTGAGGGGACGGTGGGATAGTGACAGTCATCAGAGACAAGACTTTTGAGGGGTGGGGGATAGTGACCATCAGAGACAACACGTTTGAGGGGATGGTGGGATAGCGACAGGCATCAGAGACAAGACGTTTGAGGGGATGGTGGGATAGTGACAGTCAGAGACAAGACTTTTGAGGGGATGGGGGATAGTGACCATCAGAGACAACACGTTTGAGGGGATGGTGGGATAGTGACAGGCATCAGAGACAAGACGTTTGAGGGGATGGTGGGATAGTGACAGTCATCAGAGACAAGACTTTTGAGGGGATGGTGGGATAGTGACAGTCATCAGAGACAAGATGTTTGAGGGGATGGTGGGATAGTGACAGTCATCAAAAACAAGACGTTTGAGGGGATGGTGGGATAGTGACAGTCAGAGGCAAGACGTTTGAGGGGATGGTTGGATAGTGACAGTCATCAGAGATAAGAGAAGACATTTGAGGGGATGGTGGGATAGTGACAGTCATCAGAGGCAAGAGAAGACATTTGAGGGGATGGTGGGATAGTGACAGTCATCAGAGGCAAGAGAAGACATTTGAGGGGACGGTGGGATAGTGACAGTCATCAGAGACAAGACGTTTGAGGGGACGGTGGGATAGTGACAGTCATCAGAGACAAGACGTTTGAGGGGATGGTGGGATAGTGACAGTCATCAGAAACAAGACGTTTGAGGGGATGGTGGGATAGTGACAGTCATCAGAGACAAGACTTTTGAGGGGATGGTGGATAGTGACAGTCATCAGAGACAAGACGTTTGAGGGGATGGTGGGAGAGTGACAGTCATCAGAGACAAGACTTTTGAGGGCATGGTGGGATAGTGACAGTCATCAGAAACAAGACGTTTGAGGGGATGGTGGGATAGTGACAGTCATCAGAGACAAGACTTTTGAGGGGATGGTGGATAGTGACAGTCATCAGAGACAAGACGTTTGAGGGGATGGTGGGAGAGTGACAGTCATCAGAGACAAGACTTTTGAGGGCATGGTGGGATAGTGACAGTCATCAGAGACTAGACGTTTGAGGGGATGGTGGGATAGTGACAGTCAGAGGCAAGATGTTTGAGGGGACGGTGGGATAGTTACAGTCATCAGAGATAAGAGAAGACATTTGAGGGGATGGTGGGATAGTGACAGTCATCAGAGGCAAGAGAAGACGTTTGAGGGGACGGTGGGATAGTGACAGTCACCAGAGAGAAGACGTTTGAGGGGACGGTGGGATAGTGACAGTCATCAGAGACAAGAGAAGACATTTGAGGGGATGGTGGGATAGTGACAGTCATCAGAGACAATATGTTTGAGGGGATGGTGGGATAGTGACAGTCATCAGAGAGAAGAGAAGACATTTGAGGGGACGGTGGGATAGTGACAGTCATCAGAGGCAAGAGAAGACATTTGAGGGGATGGTGGGATAGTGACAGTCATCAGAGGCAAGAGAAGACATTTGAGGGGATGGTGGGATAGTGACAGTCATCAGAGATAAGAGAACACATTTGAGGGGATGGTGGGATAGTGACAGTCATCAGAGAGAAGAGAAGACATTTGAGGGGATGGTGGGATAGTGACAGTCATCAGAGATAAGAGAACACATTTGAGGGGATGGTGGGATAGTGACAGTCATCAGAGGCAAGAGAAGACGTTTGAGGGGATGGTGGGATAGTGACAGTCATCAGAGACAAGATGTTTGAGGGGATGGTGGGATAGTGACAGTCATCAGAAACAAGACGTTTGAGGGGATGGTGGGATAGTGACAGTCATCAGAGACAAGACTTTTGAGGGGATGGTGGGATAGTGACAGTCAGAGACAAGACGTTTGAGGGGACGGTGGATAGTGACCATCAGAGACAACACGATTGAGGGGATGGTGGGATAGTGACAGGCATCAGAGACAAGACGTTTGAGGGGACGGTGGGAGAGTGACAGTCATCAGAGACAAGACTTTTGAGGGGATGGTGGGATAGTGACAGTCAGAGACAAGACGTTTGAGGGGACGGTGGGATAGTGACAGTCATCAGAGACAAGACTTTTGAGGGGGTGGGGGATAGTGACCATCAGAGACAACACGTTTGAGGGGATGGTGGGATAGCGACAGGCATCAGAGACAAGACGTTTGAGGGGATGGTGGGATAGTGACAGTCAGAGACAAGACTTTTGAGGGGATGGGGGATAGTGACCATCAGAGACAACACGTTTGAGGGGATGGTGGGATAGTGACAGGCATCAGAGACAAGACGTTTGAGGGGATGGTGGGATAGTGACAGTCATCAGAGACAAGACTTTTGAGGGGATGGTGGGATAGTGACAGTCATCAGAGACAAGATGTTTGAGGGGATGGTGGGATAGTGACAGTCATCAAAAACAAGACGTTTGAGGGGATGGTGGGATAGTGACAGTCATCAGAGACAAGACTTTTGAGGGGATGGGGGATAGTGACCATCAGAGACAACACGTTTGAGGGGATGGTGGGATAGTGACAGTCATCAGAGACAAGACGTTTGAGGGGATGGTGGGATAGTGACAGTCATCAGAGACAAGACTTTTGAGGGGATGGGGGATAGTGACCATCAGAGACAACACGTTTGAGGGGATGGTGGGATAGTGACAGGCATCAGAGACAAGACGTTTGAGGGGATGGTGGGATAGTGACAGTCATCAGAGACAAGACTTTTGAGGGGATGGGGGATAGTGACCATCAGAGACAATATGTTTGAGGGGATGGTGGGATAGTGACAGTCATCAGAGAGAAGAGAAGACATTTGAGGGACGGTGGGATAGTGACAGTCATCAAAAGCAAGAGAAGACATTTGAGGGGATGGTGGGATAGTGACAGTCATCAGAGGCAAGAGAAGACATTTGAGGGGATGGTGGGATAGTGACAGTCATCAGAGATAAGTGAAGACATTTGAGGGGATGGTGGGATAGTGACAGTCATCAGAGATAAGAGAAGACATTTGAGGGGATGGTGGGATAGTGACAGTCATCAGAGGCAAGAGAAGACATTTGAAGGGATGGTGGGATAGTGACAGTCATCAGAGGCAAGAGAAGACGTTTGAGGGGATGGTGGGATAGTGACAGTCATCAGAGACAAGACTTTTGAGGGGATGGGGGATAGTGACCATCAGAGACAACACGTTTGAGGGGATGGTGGGATAGTGACAGTCATCAGAGACAAGACGTTTGAGGGGATGGTGGGATAGTGACAGTCATCAGAGACAAGACTTTTGAGGGGATGGTGGGATAGTGACAGTCATCAGAGACAAGATGTTTGAGGGGATGGTGGGATAGTGACAGTCATCAGAAACAAGACGTTTGAGGGGATGGTGGGATAGTGACAGTCATCAGAGACAAGACTTTTGAGGGGATGGTGGAAGTGACCATCAGAGACAACACGATTGAGGGGATGGTGGGATAGTGACAGGCATCAGAGACAAGACGTTTGAGGGGATGGTGGGAGAGTGACAGTCATCAGAGACAAGATTTTGAGGGGATGGTGGGATAGTGACAGTCAGAGACAAGACGTTTGAGGGGATGGTGGGATAGTGACAGTCATCAGAGACAAGACTTTTGAGGGGGTGGGGGATAGTGACCATCAGAGACAACACGTTTGAGGGGATGGTGGGATAGTGACAGGCATCAGAGACAAGACGTTTGAGGGGATGGTGGGATAGTGACAGTCATCAGAGACAAGATGTTTGAGGGGATGGTGGGATAGTGACAGTCATCAGAGACAAGACTTTTGAGGGGATGGTGGATAGTGACCATCAGAGACAAGACGTTTGAGGGGATGGTGGGATAGTGACAGTCATCACAGAGAAGACGTTTGAGGGGACGGTGGGATAGTGACAGTCATCAGAGACAATATGTTTGAGGGGATGGTGGGATAGTGACAGTCATCAGAGAGAAGAGAAGACATTTGAGGGGACGGTGGGATAGTGACAGTCATCAGAGGCAAGAGAAGAGATTTGAGGGGATGGTGGGATAGTGACAGTCATCAGAGGCAAGACAAGACATTTGAGGGGATGGTGGGATAATGACAGTCATCAGAGATAAGAGAAGACATTTGAGGGGATGGTGGGATTGTGACAGTCATCAGAGACAAGAAGACATTTGAGGGGATGGTGGGATAGTGACAGTCATCAGAGGCAAGAGAAGACATTTGAGGGGATGGTGGGATAGTGACAGTCATCAGAGGCAAGAGAAGACATTTGAGGGGATGGTGGGATAGTGACAGTCATCAGAGACAAGACTTTTGAGGGGATGGGGGATAGTGACCATCAGAAACAACACGTTTGAGGGGATGGTGGGATAGTGACAGGCATCAGAGACAAGACGTTTGAGGGGATGGTGGGATAGTGACAGTCATCAGAGACAAGACTTTTGAGGGGATGGTGGGATAGTGACAGTCATCAGAGACAAGATGTTTGAGGGGATGGTGGGATAGTGACAGTCATCAGAAACAAGACGTTTGAGGGGATGGTGGGATAGTGACAGTCATCAGAGACAAGACTTTTGAGGGGATGGTGGATAGTGACCATCAGAGACAACACGATTGAGGGGATGGTGGGATAGTGACAGGCATCAGAGACAAGACGTTTGAGGGGACGGTGGGAGAGTGACAGTCATCAGAGACAAGACTTTTGAGGGGATGGTGGGATAGTGACAGTCAGAGACAAGACGTTTGAGGGGACGGTGGGATAGTGACAGTCATCAGAGACAAGACTTTTGAGGGGGTGGGGGATAGTGACCATCAGAGACAACACGTTTGAGGGGATGCTGGGATAGTGACAGGCATCAGAGACAAGACGTTTGAGGTGATGGTGGGATAGTGACAGTCATCAGAGACAAGACTTTTGAGGGGATGGTGGATAGTGACCATCAGAGACAACACGTTTGAGGGGATGGTGGGATAGTGACAGTCATCAGAGAGAAGAGAAGACATTTGAGGGGACGGTGGGATAGTGACAGTCATCAGAGACAAGAGAAGACATTTGAGGGGATGGTGGGATAGTGACAGTCATCAGAGAGAAGAGAAGACATTTGAGGGGACGGTGGGATAGTGACAGTCATCAGAGGCAAGAGAAGACATTTGAGGGGATGGTGGGATAGTGACAGTCATCAGAGATAAGAGAAGACATTTGAGGGGATGGTGGGATAGTGACAGTCATCAGAGATAAGAGAAGACATTTGAGGGGATGGTGGGATAGTGACAGTCATCAGAGAGAAGAGAAGACATTTGAGGGGATGGTGGGATAGTGACAGTCATCAGAGATAAGAGAAGACATTTGAGGGGATGGTGGGATAGTGACAGTCATCAGAGGCAAGAGAAGACATTTGAGGGGATGGTGGGATAGTGACAGTCATCAGAGGCAAGAGAAGACGTTTGAGGGGATGGTGGGATAGTGACAGTCAGAGACAAGACTTTTGAGGGGATGGGGGATAGTGACCATCAGAGACAACACGTTTGAGGGGATGGTGGGATAGTGACAGTCATCAGAGACAAGACTTTTGAGGGGATGGTGGGATAGTGACAGTCAGAGACAAGACGTTTGAGGGGACGGTGGGATAGTGACAGTCATCAGAGACAAGACTTGAGGGGGTGGGGGATAGTGACCATCAGAGACAACACGTTTGAGGGGATGGTGGGATAGTGACAGGCATCAGAGACAAGACGTTTGAGGGGATGGTGGGATAGTGACAGTCATCAGAGACAAGACTTTTGAGGGGATGGGGGATAGTGACCATCAGAGACAACACGTTTGAGGGGATGGTGGGATAGTGACAGGCATCAGAGACAAGACGTTTGAGGGGATGGTGGGATAGTGACAGTCATCAGAGACAAGACTTTTGAGGGGATGGAGGGATAGTGACAGTCAGAGACAAGATGTTTGAGGGGATGGTGGGATAGTGACAGTCATCAGAGACAAGACTTTTGAGGGGATGGTGGATAGTGACCATCAGAGACAACACGTTTGAGGGGATGGTGGGATAGTGACAGTCATCAGAGACTAGACGTTTGAGGGGATGGTGGGATAGTGACAGTCATCAGAGACAAGACGTTTGAGGGGATGGTGGGATAGTGACAGTCATCAGAGACAAGACTTTTGAGGGGATGGTGGATAGTGACCATCAGGGACAACACGATTGAGGGGATGGTGGGATAGTGACAGTCAGAGACAAGACGTTTGAGGGGACGGTGGGATAGTGACAGTCATCAGAGACAATACTTTTGAGGGGGTGGGGGATAGTGACAGTCAGAGACTAGACGTTTGAGGGGACGGTGGGATAGTGACAGTCATCAGAGACAAGACGTTTGAGGGGATGGTGGGATAGTGACAGTCAGAGACAAGACTTTTGAGGGGGTGGGGGATAGTGACCATCAGAGACAACACGTTTGAGGGGATGGTGGGATAGTGACAGTCAGAGACAAGACGTTTGAGGGGATGGTGGGATAGTGACAGTCAGAGACAAGACGTTTGAGGGGATGGTGGGATAGTGACAGTCAGAGACAAGACTTTTGAGGGGATGGGGGATAGTGACCATCAGAGACAACACGTTTGAGGGGATGGTGGGATAGTGACAGGCATCAGAGACAAGACGTTTGAGGGGATGGTGGGATAGTGACAGTCAGAGACAAGACGTTTGAGGGGATGGTGGGATAGTGACAGTCAGAGACAAGACTTTTGAGGGGATGGGGGATAGTGACCATCAGAGACAACACGTTTGAGGGGATGGTGGGATAGTGACAGGCATCAGAGACAAGATGTTTGAGGGGATGGTGGGATAGTGACAGTCATCAGAGACAAGACATTTGAGAGGATGGCGGGATAGTGGCAGTCATCAGAGAGAAGAGAAGACGTTTGAGGGGACGGTGGGAGAGTGACAGTCATCAGAGACAAGAGAAGACATTTGAGGGGATGGTGGGATAGTGACAGTCATCAGAGAGAAGACGTTTGAGGGGATGGTGTGGTAGTGACAGTCAGAGACAAGACGTTTGAGGGGACGGTGGGATAGTGACAGTCATCAGAGAAAAGAGAAGACATTTGAGGGGATGGTGGGATAGTGACAGTCATCAGAGACAATATGTTTGAGGGGATGGTGGGATAGTGACAGTCATCAGAGGCAAGAGAAGACATTTGAGGGGACGGTGGGATAGTGACAGTCATCAGAGGCAAGAGAAGACATTTGAGGGGATGGTGGGATAGTGACAGTCATCAGAGATAAGAGAAGACATTTGAGGGGATGGTGGGATAGTGACAGTCATCAGAGGCAAGAGAAGACATTTGAGGGGATGGTGGGATAGTGACAGTCATCAGAGATAAGAGAAGACATTTGAGGGGATGGTGGGATAGTGACAGTCAGAGCAAGAGAAGACATTTGAGGGGATGGTGGGATAGTGACAGTCATCAGAGATAGAAGACATTTGAGGGGATGGTGGGATAGTGACAGTCATCAGAGGCAAGAGAAGACATTTGAGGGGATGGTGGGATAGTGACAGTCATCAGAGATAAGAGAAGACATTTGAGGGGATGGTGGGATAGTGACAGTCATCAGAGGCAAGAGAAGACATTTGAGGGGATGGTGGGATAGTGACAGTCATCAGAGGCAAGAGAAGACATTTGAGGGGACGGTGGGATAGTGACAGTCATCAGAGGCAAGAGAAGACATTTGAGGGGATGGTGGGATAGTGACAGTCATCAGAGATAAGAGAAGACATTTGAGGGGATGGTGGGATAGTGACAGTCATCAGAGGCAAGAGAAGACATTTGAGGGGATGGTGGGATAGTGACAGTCATCAGAGATAAGAGAAGACATTTGAGGGGATGGTGGGATAGTGACAGTCATCAAAGATAAGAGAAGACATTTGAGGGGATGGTGGGATAGTGACAGTCATCAGAGGCAAGAGAAGACATTTGAGGGGATGGTGGGATAGTGACAGTCAGAGACAATATGTTTGAGGGGATAGTGGGATAGTGACAGTCATCAGAGAGAAGAGAAGACATTTGAGGGGACGGTGGGATAGTGACAGTCATCAGAGGCAAGAGAAGACATTTGAGGGGATGGTGGGATAGTGACAGTCATCAGAGATAAGAGAAGACATTTGAGGGGATGGTGGGATAGTGACAGTCATCAGAGACAAGACGTTTGAGGGGATGGTGGGATAGTGACAGTCATCAGAGACAAGACTTTTGAGGGGATGGTGGGATAGTGACAGTCATCAGAAACAAGACGTTTGAGGGGATGGTGGGATAGTGACAGTCATCAGAGACAAGACTTTTGAGGGGATGGTGGATAGTGACCATCAGAGACAACACGTTTGAGGGGATGGTGGGATAGTGACAGTCATCAGAGTCAAGACGTTTGAGGGGACGGTGGGATAGTGACAGTCATCAGAGAGAAGACGTTTGAGGGGATGGTGGGATAGTGACAGTCATCAGAGGCAAGAGAAGACATTTGAGGGGACGGTGGGATAGTGGCAGTCATCAGAGAGAAGAGAAGACGTTTGAGGGGGTGGTGGGAGAGTGACAGTCATCAGAGACAAGAGAAGACGTTTGAGGGGACGGTGGGATAGTGACAGTCATCAGAGATAAGAGAAGACATTTGAGGGGATGGTGGGATAGTGACAGTCAGAGACATTATGTTTGAGGGGATGGTGGGATAGTGACAGTCATCAGAGAGAAGAGAAGACATTTGAGGGGACGGTGTGATAGTGACAGTCATCAGAGGCAAGAGAAGACATTTGAGGAGATGGTGGGATAGTGACAGTCATCAGAGATAAGAGAAGACATTTGAGGGGATGGTGGGATAGTGACAGTCATCAGAGAGAAGAGAAGACATTTGAGGGGACGGTGGGATAGTGACAGTCATCAGAGGCAAGAGAAGACATTTGAGGGGATGGTGGGATAGTGACAGTCATCAGAGGCAAGAGAAGACGTTTGAGGGGATGGTGGGATAGTGACAGTCATCAGAGAGAAGACGTTTGAGGTGATGGTGGGATAGTGACAGTCATCAGAGACAAGACGTTTGAGGGGATGGTGGGATAGTGACAGTCATCAGAGACAAGACGTTTGAGGGGACGGTGGGATAGTGACAGTCATCAGAGACAAGAGAAGACATTTGAGGGGATGGTGGGATAGTGACAGTCATCAGAGACAATATGTTTGAGGGGATGGTGGGATAGTGACAGTCATCAGAGATAAGAGAAGACATTTGAGGGGATGGTGGGATAGTGACAGTCATCAGAGAGAAGAGAAGACATTTGAGGGGATGGTGGGATAGTGACAGTCATCAGAGACATTATGTTTGAGGGGATGGTGGGATAGTGACAGTCATCAGAGAGAAGAGAAGACATTTGAGGGGACGGTGGGATAGTGACAGTCATCAGAGGCAAGAGAAGACATTTGAGGAGATGGTGGGATAGTGACAGTCATCAGAGATAAGAGAAGACATTTGAGGGGATGGTGGGATAGTGACAGTCATCAGAGAGAAGAGAAGACATTTGAGGGGATGGTGGGATAGTGACAGTCATCAGAGATAAGAGAAGACATTTGAGGGGATGGTGGGATAGTGACAGTCATCAGAGGCAAGAGAAGACATTTGAGGGGATGGTGGGATAGTGACAGTCATCAGAGGCAAGAGAAGACATTTGAGGGGATGGTGGGATAGTGACAGTCATCAGAGAGAAAGAAGACATTTGAGGGGATGGTGGGATAGTGACAGTCATCAGAGGCAAGAGAAGACATTTGAGGGGATGGTGGGATAGTGACAGTCATCAGAGATAAGAGAAGACATTTGAGGGGATGGTGGGATAGTGACAGTCATCAGAGACAATATGTTTGAGGGGATGGTGGGATAGTGACAGTCATCAGAGAGAAGAGAAGACATTTGAGGGGACGGTGGGATAGTGACAGTCATCAGAGATAAGAGAAGACATTTGAGGGGATGGTGGGATAGTGACAGTCATCAGAGGCAAGAGAAGACATTTGAGGGGATGGTCGGATAGTGACAGTCATCAGAGGCAAGAGAAGACGTTTGAGGGGATGGTGGGATAGTGACAGTCATCAGAGAGAAGAGAAGACATTTGAGGGGACGGTGGGATAGTGACAGTCATCAGAGGCAAGAGAAGACATTTGAGGGGATGGTGGGATAGTGACAGTCATCAGAGATAAGAGAAGACATTTGAGGGGATGGTGGGATAGTGACAGTCATCAGAGACAATATGTTTGAGGGGATGGTGGGATAGTGACAGTCATCAGAGAGAAGAGAAGACATTTGAGGGGACGGTGGGATAGTGACAGTCATCAGAGGCAAGAGAAGACATTTGAGGGGATGGTGGGATAGTGACAGTCATCAGAGAGAAGAGAAGACGTTTGAGGGGGTGGTGGGAGAGTGACAGTCATCAGAGACAAGAGAAGACGTTTGAGGGGACGGTGGGATAGTGACAGTCATCAGAGACAAGAGAAGACATTTGAGGGGATGGTGGGATAGTGACAGTCATCAGAGACAATATGTTTGAGGGGATGGTGGGATAGTGACAGTCATCTGAGATAAGAGAAGACATTTGAGGGGATGGTGGGATAGTGACAGTCATCAGAGAGAAGAGAAGACATTTGAGGGGATGGTGGGATAGTGACAGTCATCAGAGATAAGAGAAGACATTTGAGGGGATGGTGGGATAGTGACAGTCATCAGAGACATTATGTTTGAGGGGATGGTGGGATAGTGACAGTCATCAGAGAGAAGAGAAGACATTTGAGGGGACGGTGTGATAGTGACAGTCATCAGAGGCAAGAGAAGACATTTGAGGAGATGGTGGGATAGTGACAGTCATCAGAGATAAGAGAAGACATTTGAGGGGATGGTGGGATAGTGACAGTCATCAGAGAGAAGAGAAGACATTTGAGGGGACGGTGGGATAGTGACAGTCATCAGAGGCAAGAGAAGACATTTGAGGGGATGGTGGGATAGTGACAGTCATCAGAGGCAAGAGAAGACGTTTGAGGGGATGGTGGGATAGT
Source organism: Oncorhynchus gorbuscha (assembly GCF_021184085.1). Classification (NCBI taxonomy): domain Eukaryota; kingdom Metazoa; phylum Chordata; class Actinopteri; order Salmoniformes; family Salmonidae; genus Oncorhynchus; species Oncorhynchus gorbuscha. The sequence continues at coordinate 66,432,009 of NC_060186.1, read as the reverse complement.
GACAGTCATCAGAGAGAAGACGTTTGAGGTGATGGTGGGATAGTGACAGTCATCAGAGACAAGACGTTTGAGGGGACGGTGGGATAGTGACAGTCATCAGAGACAAGACGTTTGAGGGGACGGTGGGATAGTGACAGTCATCAGAGACAAGAGAAGACATTTGAGGGGATGGTGGGATAGTGACAGTCATCAGAGACAATATGTTTGAGGGGATGGTGGGATAGTGACAGTCATCAGAGATAAGAGAAGACATTTGAGGGGATGGTGGGATAGTGACAGTCATCAGAGAGAAGAGAAGACATTTGAGGGGATGGTGGGATAGTGACAGTCATCAGAGACATTATGTTTGAGGGGATGGTGGGATAGTGACAGTCATCAGAGAGAAGAGAAGACATTTGAGGGGACGGTGGGATAGTGACAGTCATCAGAGGCAAGAGAAGACATTTGAGGAGATGGTGGGATAGTGACAGTCATCAGAGATAAGAGAAGACATTTGAGGGGATGGTGGGATAGTGACAGTCATCAGAGGCAAGAGAAGACATTTGAGGGGATGGTGGGATAGTGACAGTCATCAGAGAGAAGAGAAGACATTTGAGGGGATGGTGGGATAGTGACAGTCATCAGAGATAAGAGAAGACATTTGAGGGGATGGTGGGATAGTGACAGTCATCAGAGGCAAGAGAAGACATTTGAGGGGATGGTCGGATAGTGACAGTCATCAGAGGCAAGAGAAGACGTTTGAGGGGATGGTGGGATAGTGACAGTCATCAGAGAGAAGAGAAGACATTTGAGGGGACGGTGGGATAGTGACAGTCATCAGAGGCAAGAGAAGACATTTGAGGGGATGGTGGGATAGTGACAGTCATCAGAGATAAGAGAAGACATTTGAGGGGATGGTGGGATAGTGACAGTCATCAGAGACAATATGTTTGAGGGGATGGTGGGATAGTGACAGTCATCAGAGAGAAGAGAAGACATTTGAGGGGACGGTGGGATAGTGACAGTCATCAGAGGCAAGAGAAGACATTTGAGGGGATGGTGGGATAGTGACAGTCATCAGAGATAAGAGAAGACATTTGAGGGGATGGTGGGATAGTGACAGTCATCAGAGACAAGACGTTTGAGGGGATGGTGGGATAGTGACAGTCATCAGAGACAAGACTTTTGAGGGGATGGTGGGATAGTGACAGTCATCAGAAACAAGACGTTTGAGGGGATGGTGGGATAGTGACAGTCATCAGAGACAAGACTTTTGAGGGGATGGTGGATAGTGACCATCAGAGACAACACGTTTGAGGGGATGGTGGGATAGTGACAGTCATCAGAGTCAAGACGTTTGAGGGGACGGTGGGATAGTGACAGTCATCAGAGAGAAGACGTTTGAGGGGATGGTGGGATAGTGACAGTCATCAGAGGCAAGAGAAGACATTTGAGGGGACGGTGGGATAGTGGCAGTCATCAGAGAGAAGAGAAGACGTTTGAGGGGGTGGTGGGAGAGTGACAGTCATCAGAGACAAGAGAAGACGTTTGAGGGGACGGTGGGATAGTGACAGTCATCAGAGACAAGAGAAGACATTTGAGGGGATGGTGGGATAGTGACAGTCATCAGAGACAATATGTTTGAGGGGATGGTGGGATAGTGACAGTCATCAGAGATAAGAGAAGACATTTGAGGGGATGGTGGGATAGTGACAGTCATCAGAGAGAAAGAAGACATTTGAGGGGATGGTGGGATAGTGACAGTCATCAGAGAGAGAAGACATTTGAGGGGATGGTGGGATAGTGACAGTCATCAGAGACATTATGTTTGAGGGGATGGTGGGATAGTGACAGTCATCAGAGAGAAGAGAAGACATTTGAGGGGACGGTGGGATAGTGACAGTCATCAGAGGCAAGAGAAGACATTTGAGGAGATGGTGGGATAGTGACAGTCATCAGAGATAAGAGAAGACATTTGAGGGGATGGTGGGATAGTGACAGTCATCAGAGAGAAGAGAAGACATTTGAGGGGACGGTGGGATAGTGACAGTCATCAGAGGCAAGAGAAGACATTTGAGGGGATGGTGGGATAGTGACAGTCATCAGAGGCAAGAGAAGACGTTTGAGGGGATGGTGGGATAGTGACAGTCATCAGAGAGAAGACGTTTGAGGTGATGGTGGGATAGTGACAGTCATCAGAGACAAGACGTTTGAGGGGACGGTGGGATAGTGACAGTCATCAGAGACAAGACGTTTGAGGGGACGGTGGATAGTGACCATCAGAGACAACACGTTTGAGGGGATGGTGGGATAGTGACAGTCATCAGAGTCAAGACGTTTGAGGGGACGGTGGGATAGTGACAGTCATCAGAGAGAAGACGTTTGAGGGGATGGTGGGATAGTGACAGTCATCAGAGGCAAGAGAAGACATTTGAGGGGACGGTGGGATAGTGACAGTCATCAGAGACAATATGTTTGAGGGGATGGTGGGATAGTGACAGTCATCAGAGTCAAGACGTTTGAGGGGACGGTGGGATAGTGACAGTCATCAGAGGCAAGAGAAGATGTTTGAGGGTATGCAGCTGATGATGACCGTGATGACGTGACTTGACCAGTAAAGAGTCTCCCTGGACAACAGCGGCACATGTTACTGAGTGGACTATACAATAAAATAAAAAGGAAATTAAATGGGCCCAAATTTCAGTCTTTAACTATTAGAGAAACTCCATGTGTTTAAGAGTTTCTATCTACAAGTCATTTGACTGCTGAACACTTAAACTGGACTGACCACCTGCGCTGAATATCAGCACCTTAGCAGAAAAAACACACACACACGCACGCACGCACGCATGCATGCTACACACACATCACAACAGCTGCTACCAGACTTATTTACTATTGCTGATACTGCACAATTTAAACACTTGCCCCTCAATCCCTACTTCCATAATACATGTGTTGATATTGGACTAAAATATGTATTTTCTTCTAATGAGCCATTTACTTTATGTTCATGTTCTTATCTTTTATTATTTCTTATTGTTGTTGCATTGTTGAGAAGGAACCTGCAAGTAAGCATTTCATTGGATGGTGTATGCCATGTGTATCCTGTACATACGACTAATGTGTGTGTGTGTGTGTGTGTGTTTGTATGCCTGAGCTTAAGTCTTATCTCTAGTGTAATCAATCCAGGACAGCGCTACCCAGCCCTATCCATTGTGTTAATAGCTGGGTAAGTAACAATGCTAAGTCTCACCGCTCGCTCCTCTCGCCACCCTCCCTCATAAATAAAATAATTCACTTGGTTTTGTCATAGCCGGCATGGAGAATAGAACTATCTTTACTGCTTCCTCTACTAGAATGGAGGATAGCGTGCACATTTAAACATACATAGATGCATTAACACGCACACACACACACACACACACACACACACACACACACACACACACACACACACACACACACACACACACACACACACACACACACACACACACACACACACACACACACACACACACACACACACACACACACACACACACACACACACACACACACACACCCCTCACTGCACAGGCGTAAAAAAAAAAATCTGATCCCTCCTGTCTGTCTGGGTTTAGAGGCTTGCTGTTCGGTAAATAATGAGAGATATTGAGGAGCTGCAAATGGAGGGGGAGATATATTCTCAATGAACTGACAGATAGGAGATGTACCATTGCTTACCAGCAGCAGCACAGTCACCACCTCAGTGGTCATTGAAGGGAATGATAAGAGATACTGGAATGTGAGGCTGAGGCACATCAGTGGAATTAGGTTTAAAGAGGTGCTATGAATGGTTTGATGAGCATAAAAACTATGTTTCCATATGCCATGACCGTCTCAGTCACAACATTTCAACCCAATTGAACAGTTACAGGAGATTCTGTAGCAACAACATCTCATAGTTTCCCTTCAAAATTCAATGTATTATTGGTGAGTCTATTTTTGTGGCATTTCTGCATGGTTACAGGGTTAAAACAGAAACAATTCAAAGGTTAGGGCTATGGTTTGGGGAAGGCTTAAAACAATATCATTCAAAAACAACGCACTATTACCATCAGGTATCATCAGTATTCTCAGTATCATCAGTATTCTCAGTATCATCACTATTCTCAGTATTCTCAGTATCATCATTATTCTCAGTATCATCAGTATTCTCAGTATTCTCAGTATTTTCAGTATTCTCAGTATTTTCAGTATTCTCGCAGCTTGCTAAAGCATTGTGAACTGCCGTATCGCAGTGGTCTAAGTAGCGCACTCTGGCTCTGAGCATCATTTTTGGTCTGAGTGTAGAAGAAGGTGAACACTGAGTGTACAAAACATTAAGAACACCTGCTCTTTCTATGAAAGACTGATCAGGTGATTCCAGGTGATTCCAGGTGAAAGCTAAAGTACGATCCCTTATTGATGTCACCTGTTAAATCCACTTCAATCAGTGAAGGGGAGAAGACAGGTTAAAGAAGGATGTTTAAAGCCTTGAGACAATTAAGACATGTATTGTCTATGTGTGCCGATCAAAGGGTGAATGGGCAAGACAAAACACGCAAGGGCCTTGAAACGGGGCATGGTAGTATGTGCCAGGTGCCCTGTTTGTGCCAAGAACTGCAATGCTGCTGGGTTTTTCCCCACTCAACAGTTTCCCATGTGTATCAAGAATGGTCCACCACCCAAAGGACAACATGACACAACTGTGATAAGCATTGGAGTCAACATGGGCCAGCATCCCTGTGGAACGCTTTCGACAACTTGTAGAGTCCATGCTTCTCACAGATCTTTTCAAACATCTTTTCAAACATCAGAAATCAACGTCTATTTCTAGTGATCATTCTGTCTGAAGATGGCATTTTCCACAACCAAAAACAAAACACCAAATTCTAGAATTTCTAATGGAAGAATGCAGTCGCATCCCTCCAATAGAGTTCCAGACACTTGTAGAATCTATGCCAAGTTACATTTCAGCTGTTATGGCTCCTGGTGGCCCAACACCCTATTAAGACACTTTATGTCGGTGTTTCCTTTATTTTGGCAGTTACCTGTATGTTGGTGGGTTTCTAATTGCTAGTTGAAAGATTTGGACAATTTATCAAACTTCGAGAAATGAGAAATGTCTGAAAATCAAAGGGGACTCTGAAGAGTGTGAGGTGGATGGTATTTAACATGTACTGTAGTTTACGTTGCAAAACCCCATTCTTACCATATCTACTACTTGCTATATAGACTAACTGAAATGTAACCTCAAGGGAAATTATAGAATTCAATTCAAAAGTCCAGCTCTTGCAAAAAACCCTTGACAGAAACTATGTACAGTATTTCTGAATATTTTCTTGGAGACTCTAGGAGAGAAAGAGTGGGAAAAGTCATGTGTTTTGATAGAGCTGTCTGTACGCTATTGCCATCTTTCCAGCTTTCTGTTTCATAAGGGAGTGTGACGGAGAAGTCCGTCACTGGCCGCGGGCAGCATTTGGTTCTTTAACGCACACACATATTCTTCACTCCTCCCTGCGCCATTATAAGATAAGTTAACAATGTGGGTCGACACACAAATTAACTTCTGTCTTGGTGCATGCATTTCACACCTGTCAGTGTTCATATTTGAGAGATACAATAATTATTATACTTATCAATGTTGTGGATGAGCGCATTGTTTGTTTGTTCTGTTCCTCTCTCTCCATCTCTGTAGCTTCCGGGTATGCTGGAAAAGGACCCGAGCTAAGGGAATTGGGTTGGCTTTATAGTGCCTGTCCCAAATGGCTCATTAATGCATATGGGCTTATTGAAAGATATTGTCAGTAGTGATGTAATGTTGTAAATGTTATGTTGTGATATTGTTTAAAACCGTGTTGCAATGTATATCCTTTAGTATGTGTAGTTCATGGAAAATGTAGGTTTGTTTTGTTAATTGATTAATTAATTAGAGTTAATTGTTCTGAGGGGAGGGGCTAGCCCTACAAAAGGAGCCTCTCTTTCAGTCATGGGGAGGTTTTTGTTTTGGATTGAGCTGTGGATGGGGCAGCATTGTTTTTAAGCTGTCCCATAAGGTAGACGTTGATGGCAGTACTGTTGTTTTTTGTTCCGGAATCACTTGTAAATAAACACCTTTGCACAGAAGAACTTTTGCGGTTCCGCCATCTTTTTATTTTGATAGAGGTTAGGTTATCCAGTTTAGCCTTCTGGCCTACTCTACGTGACATATGGTGGCAGTGGTGGGATGGCGTACCGCAAATCAGTGAATTCCAACAAGAGAGGTAAAGGAATGCGTACAGGATTGCGTTCTCAGCAACAGCATCAACTGTCAGAAAAGGTACCTGAAGTTGAACCAGGGTGGAATACCATGGAATCGTCTGGTGAAGAAGAGGTCAAGTATGAGAAACTAGGAGCCCGACCGCGGGGCCAAAGACAACCAGAACTGGGTGAGCTGCTGACTGAAGGAGCAGTTGGGGGACCAGAACCACACCCAACCATGGTAACCCTTTTCAGCAACTTTTCACCTGCCTTGAGAGGAGGGACGAAGACCTCAAGCAGGAGTTACGTGGCCTACGCCAATCTATCCTCACAGCTCCCCACCAGGCGGAACTCGTCAGTGAGAGCCCAAGATTGGGTCTTCCAACACCAGGACGACAAAGGCTCGATGCAGCAGGGACTTCAACTCCACAGCCGGCACCCCAAGCAGTAATGAGGCCAGCACCAGGAGACCAGTCCAGCAGTGGTAACGTCCAGCATCTTCCAGCATTCCTGAGGAAGGAGCCAGAGATGCCCTCATACCAGCAGGGGAGGACATTGAAAACTACCTGCTGAGGTTTGAGCGCATGGCTAAGACGTGGCAGTGGCCTGAGGTAGAGTGGGCCTGCAGGCTTGTCCCATTGCTCACGGGCAAGGCCTTAGAGGCTTACACAGCAATGGATGAGGGGCTGTCCAATGTCTACAAGGGCTTGAAGGAAGCGCTGCTGGTGAAGTTTGACATCTCACCGGAAACCTACCGTCAACGCTTCAGAGCTGCATCAACGCCATCGGGTGAGTCGCCGACAGAGACGTACCACCGCCTCAAGGGTCTCTACCGACGATGGGTTCGACCGGGGAGAAGACACAGGACGAAATCGGGAGGTCATCATCCTCGAGCAACTTCTACAAGTTCTACCACACGACATTCGAACCTGGGTCCGAGAGCACGAGCCCAAGGACGGGCTTATGGCGGCCAAGCTTGCACTGCAGTATCTTAATGCACGTAAAGGGGGCCCACCACAACCTGCAGCACCCGCTCCAAGGAGTCTCAGAGACACAAGGGACATCAGAAAACGCCAGAGATGGTGGAGGTAACTCTGGGGGTTATGTGTCTGGGAGGGAGGTAAGGGATCATGCAGTTCGCTCTGATGGGAGGGGTCTGACCTGTTTTTACTGCCGGCAGCAGGGGCACAAAGCTTCAATGTGTCCGCTACGTAAATCCAAGCTCTCGGGTTACTGTTATGTACCCAGAGAGGGGGATGGTGTTCAGAATAGACAGACTCGGGAAGGGTCATGCTTGGTACCTGTAAAAGTGAATGGTAAAAGTCTTACTGCAATGATTGACACCGGCAGTTCCCTGTCATTGATCAGAAAAGGTAATGTACCTGTTAATGACATTGATTATGGTCATCAGACACTGATCCAATGTGTCCATGGTGACCAGTCACAGCAGCCCACAGCTGAGCTCACAGTTGAGATTCAGGGTCAGAAATACCTCCTCAAAGTTGGGGTAATGGAGAAGCTACCTTTTGAGATGATTTTGGGGAGGGATGTGCCAGTACTCTCTGATCTGTTGGGAAGTGTGGGGGTCAGCTATATGAGCAGTCAGTTTGCCAGTCTGATGTTCAGATGGCATGTTCAGTTGTCACTCGTGCCCAGGCCAAAGCTGGTTTACAACCTCTGCCTGACTTGTGTGATAGTCTGTGCGAGGGGGAACCAAAGGGCCCAGAAAGTCACGCCGCCAGCGGCGTCTTGAGAAGTATGTGGGAACCCCTGTACCTGTTGCTGATGTGTCTGGGTTAGAGGTGCAATGGGATGTTCCACAAAATTTTGCTACACTGCAGAAGTCTGACGCAACCTTGAAATGTTTGTTTGACAAGGCCTTAGCTGGGGACAGTCAATCTTCATGTGGGGGATTTACACAGTAGACAACCACATACTCTACCTTGGGTCAGAGGCAGATAGCAGGAAGTTGGTGGTGCCATCTACCTGTAGACCACTTGTTCTCAACCTTGCACATACAGTTCCATGGGCAGGCCATCTAGGGCAACATAAGACCCATCTTAGGCTAGGCTTCCGTTTCTTTTGGCCCTCCATGTATACTGATGTACAAAAATACTGCAAATCATGCCCCACGTGCCAGAAAACCAGTGCTGTCCGTAGGTCTGAAAGGGCTCTTCTATGTTCACTGCCTGTTATCTCTACCCCATTCAAGAGAATTGCAATGGACATTGTTGGACCCTTGGAGAAGAGTAGTGCAGGTTACAAGTATATATTGGTGATCTGTGACTATGCCACCCGGTTCCCAGAAGCCTTCCCACTCCGTTCCATAACCACTCCAAAAATAATCAGTGCTCTTGTTCAGCTCTTCTCTCGTGTAGGAATCCCAGATGAAATCCTGACGGACCAAGGGACAAACTTCACCTCGCGACTGATGGTTCAACTCCACCGACAGCTGGGCATTAAAGGCTTGAGGACTACTCCCTACCATCCCCAAACGGATGGGCTTGTAGAGAGATTCAATCAAACGCTCAAGAACATGCTGAGGAAGTTTGTGGCTGACACTGGTAGAGACTGGGATAAGTGGTTACCCTTTCTGCTTTTTGCTTACAGGGAGGTGCCTCAGGCATCGACAGGTTTCTCGCCATTCGAACTCCTCTATGGATGGCCAGTGCAAGGACCACTGGACCTGCTGAAGAAGTGCTGGGAAGGTTCCCCAGTAGCTACCTCAGGACAGGGGATTGTCCAGTATGTCCTCCAGATGCGAGACAGGTTGGAACGGTACCGAGAGGAAGCTAGAGCAAACCTTCAGCAAGCCCAGAAGGCCCAGAAGAGAGGCTATGACCAGCACGCTCGCCACAGAAAGTTTGAGCCAGGACAGAAAGTCCTGCTCCTCCTTCCCTCGTCTACCAGCAAGCTCCTTGCGCAATGGCAAGGACCGTACCTAATCGGGAGGAAGATGGGCCCAGTGACCTACGAGGTGCTGCACCCGGACAAGGGTAAGAAAAAGCAAATCTACCATGTGAACCTTCTCAAGGCCTGGGAGGAGAGAGAGGAACTCTCCAAAGGAAAGTCCTTTCTGGTCCGCAGAGTAGAAGAGGATGAGTCGGATGGGGTCACAGAGGCATGGAAAGAACGAGCAGAAGTCATACTGGCTCACCTGGAAGAAGACAAGCAAGATGAGCTGAAGCAGCTGTTTGGCAAGTATCCGGCCCTCTTCAGTCAGAGACCAGGAAGAACCAAAGTCCTAGAACACGTCATTCGTTTGAAACCTGGCCAGAACCCTGTCCGCCAGCATCCTTACCGTGTGCCTGAGAGGCTGGTGGTAGCCCTCAAGGAAGAGGTCCACACCATGATAGAGATGAATGTTGTCGAGCCATCTTCAAGTGAATGGAGCAGCCCTATTGTCATTGTCCCAAAGAAGGATGGCTCTTTGCGCGTCTGCATGGACTTCCGTAAGGTGAATGCCATCTCCCAGTTTGATGCCTATCCCATGCCCCGCATTGACGACTTACTGGAGAGAATAGGTAGAGCTCATTACATCACCACATTGGATCTCTGCAAAGGGTACTGGCAGGTGCCCCTGGATGAACAATCCAAGGCCTACACTACATTCCGGACGCCAATGGGCCTGTTCCAGTTCAAGGTCATGCCGTTTGGCCTTCATGGGGCCCCTGCGACTTTCCAGAGGCTGATGGACAAGGTCCTCCAGGACTGTGACGATTACTGTGCTGCTTACTTGGATGACGTGGTGATCTACAGCCACTCCTGGGAGGAGCACATACAGCATCTTAGCAGAGTCCTGGGGAAGATTCATGAAGCAGGCCTCACGCTTAACCTCCTGAAGTGTGAGTGGGCGAAACAGGAGACAAAGTACCTGGGTTACCAGCTGGGTAAGGGTGAAGTTCGGCCTCAGGTGGAGAAAGTGGAGTCCATCAGGAATAGCCCTCAACCCAGAACCAAGAAACAGGTGAAGTCCTTCCTAGGTCTGGCAGGGTGGTACCGGAGATTCATTCCACAGTTTTCGACCATCGCTGTCCCTCTGACCAACCTCACTTCGAAGGGGGCCAGCAACCCTGTGAAGTGGACTGAGGAGTGTGAGGAAGCCTTCATGACACTGAAAACCGACTGTGCTCATTCCCTGTTCTCCAGACCCCTGATTTTCAGAAGAGATTTCTCGTGCAGGTGGACGCTTCGGCTGTAGGAATTGGAGCTGTACTGGCCCAAGGGGAGCCAAGAGAAGAGCTTCCTGTGCTGTACCTGAGTCGGAAGCTGTTGCCCAGGGAAACCAGGTATTCTACAATCGAAAAGGAGTGCCTGGCTATAAAGTGGGCCCTAGATAGCCTCCGTTACTACCTTCTTGGGAGGAAATTTGACCTGCACACGGACCACAGAGCACTGACCTGGATCCAGACCATGAAGGACCGGAATTCTCGTGTGACCAGGTGGTATCTGGAGCTCCAGCCCTTCAGGTTCTGTGTCCGTCACAAGGCAGGAAAAGAGAACGTTACTGCGGACTACCTATCAAGGCTCCCGTACATGGTCGCTTCAGGAGAGGAGGAAGGTAATGTGACGGAGAAGTCCGTCACTGGCCGCGGGCAGCATTTGGTTCTTTAACGCACACACATATTCTTCACTCCTCCCTGCGCCATTATAAGATAAGTTAACAATGTGGGTCGACACACAAATTAACTTCTGTCTTGGTGCATGCATTTCACACCTGTCAGTGTTCATATTTGAGAGATACAATAATTATTATACTTATCAATGTTGTGGATGAGCGCATTGTTTGTTTGTTCTGTTCCTCTCTCTCCATCTCTGTAGCTTCCGGGTATGCTGGAAAAGTACCCGAGCTAAGGGAATTGGGTTGGCTTTATAGTGCCTGTCCCAAATGGCTCATTAATGCATATGGGCTTATTGAAAGATATTGTCAGTAGTGATGTAATGTTGTAAATGTTATGTTGTGATATTGTTTAAAACCGTGTTGCAATGTATATCCTTTAGTATGTGTAGTTCATGGAAAATGTAGGTTTGTTTTGTTAATTGATTAATTAATTAGAGTTAATTGTTCTGAGGGGAGGGGCTAGCCCTACAAAAGGAGCCTCTCTTTCAGTCATGGGGAGGTTTTTGTTTTGGATTGAGCTGTGGATGGGGCAGCATTGTTTTTAAGCTGTCCCATAAGGTAGACGTTGATGGCAGTACTGTTGTTTTTTGTTCCGGAATCACTTGTAAATAAACACCTTTGCACAGAAGAACTTTTGCGGTTCCGCCATCTTTTTATTTTGATAGAGGTTAGGTTATCCAGTTTAGCCTTCTGGCCTACT